>NW_027310215.1:100000-150535 GCF_047496795.1 Chiloscyllium punctatum | reverse complement strand
GGTGACAGGACAGGACATTACAGTCAGGAACAGGGACATGGGACAGGACAGGGACAATTACAGTCAGGGACAAGGGACATGGGACAGGACCGGGAACATTAGCAGTCAGGGAAACAGGGGACATGGGACAGGACAGGACATTCACAGTACAGGAACAGGGGACATGGGACAGGACAGGGACATTACAGTCAGGAACAGGGACATGGGACAGGACAGGACATTACAGTCAGGAACAGGGACATGGGACAGGACAGGACATTACAGTCAGGAACAGGGACATGGGACAGGACAGGACATTACAGTCAGGAACAGGGACATGGGACAGGACAGGACATTACAGTCAGGAACAGGGACATGGGACAGGACAGGACATTACAGTCAGGAACAGGGACATGGGACAGGACAGGGACATTACAGTCAGGAACAGGGACATGGGACAGGACAGGACATTACAGTCAGGAACAGGGACATGGGACACGACAGGACATTACAGTCAGGAACAGGGACATGGGACAGGACAGGACATTACAGTCAGGAACAGGGACATGGGACAGGACAGGGACATTACAGTCAGGAACAGGGACATGGGACAGGACAGGACATTACAGTCAGGAACAGGGACATGGGACACGACAGGACATTACAGTCAGGAACAGGGACATGGGACAGGACAGGACATTACAGTCAGGAACAGGGACATGGGACAGGACAGGACATTACAGTCAGGAACAGGGACATGGGACAGGACAGGACATTACAGTCAGGAACAGGGACATGGGACACGACAGGACATTACAGTCAGGAACAGGGACATGGGACAGGACAGGACATTACAGTCAGGAACAGGGACATGGGACAGGACAGGACATTACAGTCAGGAACAGGGACATGGGACACGACAGGACATTACAGTCAGGAACAGGGACATGGGACAGGACAGGACATTACAGTCAGGAACAGGGACATGGGACAGGACAGGACATTACAGTCAGGAACAGGGACATGGGACACGACAGGACATTACAGTCAGGAACAGGGACATGGGACACGACAGGACATTACAGTCAGGAACAGGGACATGGGACAGGACAGGATATTACAGTCAGGAACAGGGACATGGGACAGGACAGGACATTACAGTCAGGGACAGGGACATGGGACAGGACAGGACATTACAGTCAGGAACAGGGACATGGGACAGGACAGGACATTACAGTCAGGAACAGGGACATGGGACAGGACAGGACATTACAGTCAGGAACAGGGACATGGGACACGACAGGACATTACAGTCAGGAACAGGGACATGGGACAGGACAGGACATTACAGTCAGGAACAGGGACATGGGACAGGACAGGACATTACAGTCAGGAACAGGGACATGGGACAGGACAGGACATTACAGTCAGGAACAGGGACATGGGACAGGACAGGACATTACAGTCAGGAACAGGGACATGGGACACGACAGGACATTACAGTCAGGAACAGGGACATGGGACAGGACAGGACATTACAGTCAGGAACAGGGACATGGGACAGGACAGGACATTACAGTCAGGAACAGGGACATGGGACAGGACAGGACATTACAGTCAGGAACAGGGGACATGGGACAGGACAGGACATTACAGTCAGGAACAGGGACATGGGACAGGACAGGACATTACAGTCAGGAACAGGGACATGGGACACGGACAGGACATTACAGTCAGGAACAGGGACATGGGACAGGACAGGACATTACAGTCAGGAACAGGGACATGGGACAGGACAGGACATTACAGTCAGGAACAGGGACATGGGACAGGACAGGACATTACAGTCAGGAACAGGGACATGGGACAGGACAGGACATTACAGTCAGGAACAGGGACATGGGACAGGACAGGACATTACAGTCAGGAACAGGGACATGGGACAGGACAGGACATTACAGTCAGGAACAGGGACATGGGACAGGACAGGACATTACAGTCAGGAACAGGGACATGGGACAGGACAGGACATTACAGTCAGGAACAGGGACATGGGACAGGACAGGACATTACAGTCAGGAACAGGGACATGGGACAGGACAGGACATTACAGTCAGGAACAGGGACATGGGACAGGACAGGACATTACAGTCAGGAACAGGGACATGGGACAGGACAGGACATTACAGTCAGGAACAGGGACATGGGACAGGACAGGACATTACAGTCAGGAACAGGGACATGGGACAGGACAGGACATTACAGTCAGGAACAGGGACATGGGACAGGACAGGACATTACAGTCAGGAACAGGGACATGGGACAGGACAGGACATTACAGTCAGGAACAGGGACATGGGACAGGACAGGACATTACAGTCAGGAACAGGGACATGGGACAGGACAGGACATTACAGTCAGGAACAGGGACATGGGACAGGACAGGACATTACAGTCAGGAACAGGGACATGGGACAGGACAGGACATTACAGTCAGGAACAGGGACATGGGACAGGACAGGACATTACAGTCAGGAACAGGGACATGGGACAGGACAGGACATTACAGTCAGGAACAGGGACATGGGACAGGACAGGACATTACAGTCAGGAACAGGGACATGGGACAGGACAGGACATTACAGTCAGGAACAGGGACATGGGACAGGACAGGACATTACAGTCAGGAACAGGGACATGGGACACGACAGGACATTACAGTCAGGAACAGGGACATGGGACAGGACAGGACATTACAGTCAGGAACAGGGACATGGGACAGGACAGGACATTACAGTCAGGAACAGGGACATGGGACAGGACAGGACATTACAGTCAGGAACAGGGACATGGGACACGGACAGGACATTACAGTCAGGAACAGGGACATGGGACAGGACAGGACATTACAGTCAGGAACAGGGACATGGGACAGGACAGGACATTACAGTCAGGAACAGGGACATGGGACAGGACAGGACATTACAGTCAGGAACAGGGACATGGGACACGACAGGACATTACAGTCAGGAACAGGGACATGGGACAGGACAGGACATTACAGTCAGGAACAGGGACATGGGACAGGACAGGACATTACAGTCAGGAAACAGGGACATGGGACAGGACAGGACATTACAGTCAGGAACAGGGACATGGGACAGGACAGGACATTACAGTCAGGAACAGGGACATGGGACAGGACAGGACATTACAGTCAGGAACAGGGACATGGGACAGGACAGGACATTACAGTCAGGAACAGGGACATGGGACAGGACAGGACATTACAGTCAGGAACAGGGACATGGGACAGGACAGGACATTACAGTCAGGAACAGGGACATGGGACAGGACAGGACATTACAGTCAGGAACAGGGACATGGGACAGGACAGGACATTACAGTCAGGAACAGGGACATGGGACAGGACAGGACATTACAGTCAGGAACAGGGACATGGGACAGGACAGGACATTACAGTCAGGAACAGGGACATGGGACAGGACAGGACATTACAGTCAGGAACAGGGACATGGGACAGGACAGGACATTACAGTCAGGAACAGGGACATGGGACAGGACAGGACATTACAGTCAGGAACAGGGACATGGGACACGGACAGGACATTACAGTCAGGAACAGGGACATGGGACAGGACAGGACAGTACAGTCAGGAACAGGGACATGGGACAGGACAGGACATTACAGTCAGGAACAGGGACATGGGACAGGACAGGACATTACAGTCAGGAACAGGGACATGGGACAGACAGGACATTACAGTCAGGAACAGGGACATGGGACAGGACAGGACAGTACAGTCAGGAACAGGGACATGGACAGGACAGGACAGGACATTACAGTCAGGAACAGGGACATGGGACAGGACAGGACATTACAGTCAGGAACAGGGACATGGGACACGACAGGACATTACAGTCAGGAACAGGGACATGGGACAGGACAGGACATTACAGTCAGGAACAGGGACATGGGACAGGACAGGGACATTACAGTCAGGAACAGGGACATGGGACAGGACAGGACATTACAGTCAGGAACAGGGACATGGGACAGGACAGGACATTACAGTCAGGAACAGGGACATGGGACAGGACAGGACATTACAGTCAGGAACAGGGACATGGGACAGGACAGGACATTACAGTCAGGAACAGGGACATGGGACAGGACAGGACATTACAGTCAGGAACAGGGACATGGGACAGGACAGGACATTACAGTCAGGAACAGGGACATGGGACAGGACAGGACATTACAGTCAGGAACAGGGACATGGGACAGGACAGGACATTACAGTCAGGAACAGGGACACGACAGGACATTACAGTCAGGAACAGGGACATGGGACAGGACAGGACATTACAGTCAGGAACAGGGACATGGGACAGGACAGGACATTACAGTCAGGAACAGGGACATGGGACAGGACAGGACATTACAGTCAGGAACAGGGACATGGGACAGGACAGGACATTACAGTCAGGAACAGGGACATGGACAGGACAGGACATTACAGTCAGGAACAGGGACATGGGACAGGACAGGACATTACAGTCAGGAACAGGGACATGGGACAGGACAGGACATTACAGTCAGAACAGGGACATGGGACAGGACAGGACATTACAGTCAGGAACAGGGACATGGGACAGGACAGGACATTACAGTCAGGAACAGGGACATGGGACAGGACAGGACAGTACAGTCAGGAACAGGGACATGGGACAGGACAGGACATTACAGTCAGGAACAGGGACATGGGACAGGACAGGACATTACAGTCAGGAACAGGGACATGGGACAGGACAGGACATTACAGTCAGGAACAGGGACATGGGACAGGACAGGACATTACAGTCAGGAACAGGGACATGGGACACGACAGGACATTACAGTCAGGAACAGGGACATGGGACAGGACAGGACAGTACAGTCAGGAACAGGGACATGGACAGGACAGGACATTACAGTCAGGAACAGGGACATGGGACACGGACAGGACATTACAGTCAGGAACAGGGACATGGACAGACAGGACATTACAGTCAGGAACAGGGACATGGGACAGGACAGGACATTACAGTCAGGAACAGGGACATGGGACAGGACAGGACATTACAGTCAGGAACAGGGACATGGGACAGGACAGGACATTACAGTCAGGAACAGGGACATGGACAGGACAGGACATTACAGTCAGGAACAGGGACATGGGACAGGACAGGACATTACAGTCAGGAACAGGGACATGGGACAGGACAGGACATTACAGTCAGGAACAGGGACATGGGACAGGACAGGACATTACAGTCAGGAACAGGGACATGGGACAGGACAGGACATTACAGTCAGGAACAGGGACATGGGACACGACAGGACATTACAGTCAGGAACAGGGACATGGGACACGACAGGACATTACAGTCTCGAACAGGGACATGGGACAGGACAGGACATTACAGTCAGGAACAGGGACATGGACAGGACAGGACATTACAGTCAGGAACAGGGACATGGGACAGGACAGGACATTACAGTCAGGAACAGGGACATGGGACAGGACAGTACAGTCAGGAACAGGGACATGGGACAGGACAGGACATTACAGTCAGGAACAGGGACATGGGACAGGACAGGACATTACAGTCAGGAACAGGGACATGGGACAGGACAGGACATTACAGTCAGGAACAGGGACATGGGACAGGACAGGACATTACAGTCAGGAACAGGGACATGGGACAGGACAGGACAGTACAGTCAGGAACAGGGACATGGGACAGGACAGGACATTACAGTCAGGAACAGGGACATGGGACAGGACAGGACATTACAGTCAGGAACAGGGACATGGGACAGGACAGGACATTACAGTCAGGAACAGGGACATGGGACACGACAGGACATTACAGTCAGGAACAGGGACATGGGACAGGACAGGACATTACAGTCAGGAACAGGGACATGGGACAGGACAGGACATTACAGTCAGGAACAGGGACATGGGACAGGACAGGACATTACAGTCAGGAACAGGGACATGGGACAGGACAGGACATTACAGTCAGGAACAGGGACATGGGACAGGACAGGACATTACAGTCAGGAACAGGGACATGGGAAAGGACAGGACATTACAGTCAGGAACAGGGACATGGGACACGACAGGACATTACAGTCAGGAACAGGGACATGGGACAGGACAGGACATTACAGTCAGGAACAGGGACATGGGACAGGGACAGGACATTACAGTCAGGAACAGGGACATGGGACAGGACAGGACATTACAGTCAGGGACAGGGACATGGGACAGGACAGGACATTACAGTCAGGAACAGGACATGGGACAGGACAGGACATTACAGTCAGGAACAGGGACATGGGACAGGACAGGACATTACAGTCAGGAACAGGGACATGGGACAGGACAGGACATTACAGTCAGGAACAGGGACATGGGACAGGACAGGACATTACAGTCAGGAACAGGGACATGGGACAGGACAGGACATTACAGTCAGGAACAGGGACATGGGACAGGACAGGACATTACAGTCAGGAACAGGGACATGGGACAGGACAGGACATTACAGTCAGGAACAGGGACATGGGACACGACAGGACATTACAGTCAGGAACAGGGACATGGGACAGGACAGGACATTACAGTCAGGAACAGGGACATGGGACAGGACAGGACATTACAGTCAGGAACAGGGACATGGGACAGGACAGGACATTACAGTCAGGAACAGGGACATGGGACAGGACAGGACATTACAGTCAGGAACAGGGACATGGGACAGGACAGGACATTACAGTCAGGAATAGGGACATGGGACAGGACATTACAGTCAGGAACAGGGACATGGGACAGGACAGGACATTACAGTCAGGAACAGGGACATGGGACAGGACAGGACATTACAGTCAGGAACAGGGACATGGGACAGGACAGGACATTACAGTCAAGAACAGGGACATGGGACAGGACAGGACATTACAGTCAGGAACAGGGACATGGGACAGGACAGGACATTACAGTCAGGAACAGGGACATGGGACAGGACAGGACATTACAGTCAGTACAGTCAGTAACAGAGCCATTGTACGGTACAGCAAAGTCAGTAACAGACTATTGTATTGTACACCACAGTCAGTACATAACAGTAACAGAGCCATTGTACTGTACATCACAGCCAGTACATAACAGTAACAGAGCCATTTTCCTGTACATCACAGTCAGTACACTCAGTAACAGAGCCAAAGTACTGTACAGCACAGTCAGTACAGTCAGTAACAGAGCTATTGTACTGTACAGCACAGTCAGTACACTCAGGAACAGAGCCAAAGTACTGTACAGCACAGTCAGTACAGTCAGTAACAGAGCTATTGTACTGTACAGCACAGTCAGTACAGTCAGTAACAGAGCTATTGTACTGTACAGCACAGTCAGTACAGTCAGTAACAGAGCCAAAGTACTGTACAGCACAGTCAGTACAGTCAGTAACAGAGCCAAAGTACTGTACAGCACAGTCAGTACAGTCAGTAACAGAGCTATTGTACTGTACAGCACAGTCAGTACAGTCAGTAACAGAGCCAAAGTACTGTACAGCACAGTCAGTACAGTCAGTAACAGAGCTATTGTACTGTACAGCACAGTCAGTACAGTCAGTAACAGAGCCATTGTACTGTACAGCACAGTCAGTACAGTCAGTAACAGAGCTTTTGTACTGTACAGCACAGTCAGTACACTCAGTAACAGAGCCAAAGTACTGTACAGCACAGTCAGTACAGTCAGTAACAGAGCTATTGTACTGTACAGCACAGTCAGTACAGTCAGTAACAGAGCTATTGTACTGTACAGCACATTCAGTACAGTCAGTAACAGAGCTATTGTACTGTACAGTACAGTCAGTAACAGAGCTATTGTACTGTACAGCAGTCAGTACAGTCAGTAACAGAGCCATTGTACTGTACAGCACAGTCAGTACAGTCAGTAACAGAGCCATTGTACTGTACAGCACAGTCAGTACAGTCAGTAACAGAGCCATTGTACTGTACATCAGTCAGTACAGTCAGTAACAGAGCCATTGAACTGTACAGCACAGTCAGTACAGTCAGTAACAGAGCCATTGTACTGTACAGCACAGTCAGTACAGTCAGTAACAGAGCCATTGTACTGTACAGCACAGTCAGTACAGTCAGTAACAGAGCCATTGTACTGTACAGCACAGTCAGTACAGTCAGTAACAGGGCCATTGTACTGTACATCACAGTCAGTACAGTCAGTAACAGAGCCATTGAACTGTACAGCACAGTCAGTACAGTCAGTAACAGGGTCATTGTACTGTACATCACAGTCAGTAAAATCAGTAACAGAGCCATTGTACTGTACAGCACAGTCAGTACAGTCAGTAACAGAGCCATTGAACTGTACAGCACAGTCAGTACAGTCAGTAACAGAGCCATTGTACTGTACAGCACAGTCAGTACAGTCAGTAACAGAGCCATTGTACCGTACAGCACCATCAGTACAGTCAGTAACAGAGCCATTGAACTGTACATCACAGTCAGTACAGTCAGTAACTGAGCCATTGTACTGTACAGCACAGTCAGTACAGTCAGTAACAGAGCCATTGTACTGTACAGCACAGTCAGTACAGTCAGTAACAGAGCCATTATACTGAACATCACAGTCAGTACAGTCAGTAACAGAGCCAAAGTACTGTACAGCACCATCAGTGCAGTCAGTAACAGGGCCATTGTACTGTACAGCACAGTCAGTACAGTCAGTAACAGAGCCATTGTACTGTACAGCACAGTCAGTACAGTCAGTAACAGAGCCATTGTACTGTACAGCACAGTCAGTACAGTCAGTAACAGAGCCATTGTACTGTACAGCACAGTCAGTAAAATCAGTAACAGAGCCATTGTACTGTACAGCACAGTCAGTACAGTCAGTAACAGAGCCATTGTACTGTACAGCACAGTCAGTACAGTCAGTAACAGAGCCATTGTACTGTACAGCACAGTCAGTACAGTCAGTAACAGAGCCATTGTACTGTACAGCACCATCAGTGCAGTCAGTAACAGAGCCATTGTACTGTACATCACAGTCAGTACAGTCAGTAACAGAGCCATTGTACTGTACAGCACAGTCAGTACAGTCAGTAACAGAGCCATTATACTGTACATCACAGTCAGTACAGTCAGTAACAGAGCCATTGAACTGTACATCACAGTCAGTACAGTCAGTAACAGAGCCATTGTACTGTACAGCACAGTCAGTACAGTCAGTAACAGAGCCAAAGTACTGTACAGCACAGTCAGTACAGTCAGAAACAGAGCCATTGTACTGTACAGCACAGTCAGTACAGTCAGTAACAGAGCCATTGTACTGTACAGCACAGTCAGTACATAACAGTAACAGAGCCATTGTACTGTACAGCACAGTCAGTACAGTCAGTAACAGAGCCATTGTACTGTACATCACAGTCAGTACAGTCAGTAACAGAGCCATTGTACTGTACAGCACAGTCAGTACAGTCAGTAACAGAGCCATTATACTGTACATCACAGTCAGTACAGTCAGTAACAGAGCCATTGAACTGTACATCACAGTCAGTACAGTCAGTAACAGAGCCATTGTACTGTACAGCACAGTCAGTACAGTCAGTAACACAGCCAAAGTACTGTACAGCACAGTCAGTACAGTCAGTAACAGAGCCATTGTACTGTACAGCACAGTCAGTACAGTCAGTAACAGAGCCATTGTACCGTACAGCACCATCAGTGCAGTCAGTAACAGAGCCATTGTACTGTACAGCACAGTCAGTACAGTCAGTAACAGAGCCAAAGTACTGTACAGCACAGTCAGTACAGTCAGTAACAGAGCCAAAGTACTGTACAGCCCAGTCAGTACAGTCAGTAACAGAGCCAAAGTACTGTACAGCACAGTCAGTACAGTCAGTAACAGAGCCAAAGTACTGTACAGCACAGTCAGTACAGTCAGTAACAGAGCCATTGTACTGTACAGCAAAGTCAGTAAAATCAGTAACAGAGCCATTGTACTGTACAGCACAGTCAGTACAGTCAGTAACAGAGCCATTGTACTGTACATCACAGTCAGTACAGTCAGTAACAGAGCCATTGTACCGTACAGCACAGTCAGTACAGTCAGTAACAGAGCCATTGTACTGTACAGCACCATCAGTGCAGTCAGTAACAGAGCCATTGTACTGTACAGCACAGTCAGTACAGTCAGTAACAGAGCCAAAGTACTGTACAGCACAGTCAGTACAGTCAGTAACAGAGCCAGTGTACTGTACAGCACAGTCAGTACAGTCAGTAACAGAGCCATTGAACTGTACATCACAGTCAGTACAGTCAGTAACAGAGCCATTGTACGGTACAGCACAATCAGTACAGTCAGTAACAGAGCCATTGAACTGTACATCACAGTCAGGACAGTCAGTAACAGAGCCATTGTACTGTACAGCACAGTCAGTACAGTCAGTAACAGAGCCAAAGTACTGTACAGCACAGTCAGTACAGTCAGTAACAGAGCCATTGTACTGTACAGCACAGTCAGTACAGTCAGTAACAGAGCCATTGTACCGTACAGCACCATCAGTGCAGTCAGTAACAGAGCCATTGAACTGTACAGCACAGTCAGTACAGTCGGTAACAGGGTCATTGTACTGTACAGCACAGGCAGTACAGTCGGTAACAGGGTCATTGTACTGTACAGCACAGTCAGTACAGTCAGTAACAGAGCCATTGTACCGTACAGCACAGTCAGTACAGTCAGTAACAGAGCCATTGTACCGTACAGCACAGTCAGTACAGTCAGTAACAGAGCCATTGAACTGTACATCACAGTCAGTACAGTCAGTAACAGGGCCATTGTACTGTACATCACAGTCAGTGCAGTCAGTAACAGAGCCATTGTACTGTACAGCACAGTCAGTACAGTCAGTAACAGAGCCAAAGTACTGTACAGCACAGTCAGTACAGTCAGTAACAGGGCCATTGTACTGTACAGCACAGTCAGTACAGTCAGTAACAGAGCCAAAGTACTGTACAGCACAGTCAGTACAGTCAGTAACAGAGCCAGTGTACTGTACATCACACTCAGTACAGTCAGTAACAGAGCCATTGTACTGTACAGCACAGTCAGTACAGTCAGTAACAGAGCCATTGTACTGTACAGCACAGTCAGTAAAATCAGTAACAGAGCCATTGTACTGTACAGCACAGTCAGTACAGTCAGTAACAGAGCCATTGTACTGTACAGCACAGTCAGTACAGTCAGTAACAGAGCCATTGAACTGTACATCACAGTCAGTACAGTCAGTAACAGAGCTATTGTACTGTACAGCACAGTCAGTACAGTCAGTAACAGAGCCATTGAACTGTACAGCACAGTCAGTACAGTCAGTAACAGAGCCATTGTACTGTACAGCACAATCAGTACAGTCAGTAACAGAGCCATTGAACTGTACATCACAGTCAGTACAGTCAGTAACAGAGCCATTGTACTGTACAGCACAA
Organism: Chiloscyllium punctatum; assembly: GCF_047496795.1. Taxonomy (NCBI): domain Eukaryota; kingdom Metazoa; phylum Chordata; class Chondrichthyes; order Orectolobiformes; family Hemiscylliidae; genus Chiloscyllium; species Chiloscyllium punctatum. The sequence goes on along the minus strand of NW_027310215.1, from coordinate 138,969 downwards.
TCAGTACAGTCAGTAACAGAGCCATTGAACTGTACATCACAGTCAGTACAGTCAGTAACAGAGCCATTGTACTGTACAGCACAGTCAGTACAGTCAGTAACAGAGCCAAAGTACTGTACAGCACAGTCAGTAACAGAGCCAAAGTACTGTACAGCACAGTCAGTACAGTCAGTAACAGAGCCATTGTACTGTACAGCACAGTCAGTACAGTCAGTAACAGAGCCATTGTACTGTACAGCACAGTCAGTACAGTCAGTAACAGAGCCATTGTACTGTACAGCACAGTCAGTAACAGAGCCATTGTACTGTACAGCACAGTCAGTACAGTCAGTAACAGAGCCATTGAACTGTACAGCACAGTCAGTACAGTCAGTAACAGAGCCATTGTACTGTACAGCACAATCAGTACAGTCAGTAACAGAGCCATTGAACTGTACATCACAGTCAGTACAGTCAGTAACAGAGCCATTGTACTGTACCGCACAATCAGTACAGTCAGTAACAGAGCCATTGAACTGTACATCACAGTCAGTACAGTCAGTAACAGAGCCATTGTACTGTACAGCACAGTCAGTACAGTCAGTAACAGAGCCAAAGTACTGTACAGCACAGTCAGTACAGTCAGTAACAAAGCCATTGTACTGTACAGCACAGTCAGTACAGTCAGTAACAGAGCCATTGTACCGTACAGCACCATCAGTGCAGTCAGTAACAGAGCCATTGTACTGTACAGCACAGTCAGTACAGTCGGTAACAGGGTCATTGTACTGTACAGCACAGTCAGTACAGTCAGTTACAGAGCTATTGTACTGTGCAGCACAGTCAGTAAGTCAGTAACAGAGCTATTGTACTGTACATCACAGTCAGTAACAGAGCCATTGTACTGTACAGCACAGTCAGTACAGTCAGTAACAGAGCCATTGTACTGTACAGCACAGTCAGTACAGTCAGTAACAGAGCCAAAGTACTGTACAGCACAGTCAGTACAGTCAGTAACAGAGCCATTGTACTGTACAGCACAGTCAGTACAGTCGGTAACAGGGTCATTGTACTGTACAGCACAGTCAGTACAGTCAGTAACAGAGCTATTGTACTGTACAGCACAGTCAGTACAGTCAGTAACAGAGCCAAAGTACTGTACAGCACAGTCAGTACAGTCAGTAACAGAGCCATTGTACTGTACAGCACAGTCAGTACAGTCAGTAACAGAGCCATTATACTGTACAGCACAGTCAGTACAGTCAGTAACAGAGCCATTGTACTGTACAGCACAGTCAGTAACAGAGCCATTGTACTGTACAGCACAGTCAGTACAGTCAGTAACAGAGCCATTGTACTGTACAGCACAGTCAGTACAGTCAGTAACAGAGCCAAATTACTGTACAGCACAGTCAGTACAGTCAGTAACAGAGCCAAAGTACTGTACAGCACAGTCAGTACAGTCAGTAACAGAGCCATTGTACTGTACAGCACAGTCAGTACAGTCAGTAACAGAGCCATTGTACTGTACAGCACCGTCAGTACAGTCAGTAACAGAGCCATTGTACTGTACAGCACAGTCAGTACAGTCAGTAACAGAGCCATTGTACTGTACAGAACAGTCAGTAACAGAGCCATTGTACTGTACAGCACAGTCAGTACAGTCAGTAACAGAGCCAAAGTACTGTACAGCACAGTCAGTACAGTCAGTAACAGAGCCATTGTACTGTACAGAACAGTCAGTAAAAGAGCCATTATACAGTACAGCACAGTCAGTACAGTCAGTAACAGAGCCATTATACTGTACAGCACAGTCAGTACAGTCAGTAACAGAGCCATTGTACTGTACATCACAGTCAGTACAGTCAGTAACAGAGCCATTGTACTGTACAGCACAGTCAGTACAGTCAGTAACGGAGCCATTGTAATGTACAGCACAGTCAGTACAGTCAGTAACAGAGCCATTGTACTGTACAGCACAGTCAGTACAGTCAGTAACAGAGCCATTGCACTGTACATCACAGTCAGTACAGTCAGTAACAGAGCCATTGTAATGTACAGCACAGTCAGTACAGTCAGTAACAGAGCCATTGTACTGTACAGCACAGTCAGTACAGTCAGTAACAGAGACATTGCACTGTACATCACAGTCAGTACAGTCAGTAACAGAGCCATTGTACTGTACAGCACAGTCAGTACAGTCTGTAACAGAGCCATTGTACTGTACAGCACAGTCAGTGCAGTCAGTAACAGAGCCATTGTACTGTACATCACAGTCAGTACAGTCAGTAACAGAGCCATTGTACTGTACAGCACAGTCAGTGCAGTCAGTAACAGAGCCATTGTAATGTACAGCACAGTCAGTACAGTCAGTAACAGAGCCATTGTACTGTACATCACAGTCAGTACAGTCAGTAACAGAGCCATTGTAATGTACAGCACAGTCAGTACAGTCAGTAACAGAGCCATTGCACTGTACATCACAGTCAGTACAGTCAGTAACAGAGCCATTGTACTGTACATCACAGTCAGTACAGTCAGTAACAGAGCCATTGTACTGTACAGCACAGTCAGTACAGTCTGTAACAGAGCCATTGTACTGTACAGCACAGTCAGTGCAGTCAGTAACAGAGCCATTGTACTGTACATCACAGTCAGTACAGTCAGTAACAGAGCCATTGTACTGTACAGCACAGTCAGTACAGTCAGTAACAGAGCCATTGTAATGTACAGCCCAGTCAGTACAGTCAGTAACAGAGCCATTGTACTGTACAGCACAGTCAGTACAGTCAGTAACAGGGTCATTGTACTGTACAGCACAGTCAGTACAGTCAGTAACAGAGCTATTGTACTGTACAGCACAGTCAGTACAGTCAGTAACAGAGCTATTGTACTGTACAGCACAGTCAGTACAGTCAGTAACAGAGCTATTGTACTGTACAGCACAGTCAGTACAGTCAGTAACAGAGCCATTGAACTGTACATCACAGTCAGTACAGTCAGTAACAGAGCCATTGTACTGTACAGCACAGTCAGTACAGTCAGTAACAGAGCCATTATACTGTACAGCACAGTCAGTACAGTCAGTAACAGAGCCATTGTACTGTACAACACAGTCAGTAACAGAGCCATTGTACTGTACAGCACAGTCAGTACAGTCAGTAACAGAGCCATTATACTGTACAGCACAGTCAGTACAGTCAGTAACAGAGCCATTGTACTGTTCAGCACCGTCAGTACAGTCAGTAACAGAACCATTGTACTGTACAGCACAGTCAGTACAGTCAGTAACAGAGCCATTGTACTGTACAACACAGTCAGTAACAGAACCATTGTACTGTACAGCACCGTCAGTACAGTCAGTAACAGAACCATTGTACTGTACAGCACAGTCAGTACAGTCAGTAACAGAGCCATTGTACCGTACAGCACCATCAGTGCAGTCAGTAACAGAGCCATTGTACTGTACAGCACAGTCAGTACAGTCAGTAACAGAGCCATTGTACTGTACATCACAGTCAGTACAGTCACTAACAGAGCCATTGTACTGTACAACACAGTCAGTAACAGAGCCATTGTACTGTACAGCACAGTCAGTACAGTCACTAACAGAGCCATTGTACTGTACAGCACAGTCAGTACAGTCAGTAACAGAGCCAAAGTACTGTACAGCACAGTCAGTACAGTCAGTAACAGAGCCATTGTACTGTACAGCACCGTCAGTAAGTCAGTAACAGCACCATTGTACTGTACAGCACAGTCAGTACAGTCAGTAACAGAGTCATTGTACTGTACAGCACAGTCAGTACAGTCAGTAACAGAACCATTGTACTGAACAGCACAGTCAGTACAGTCAGTAACAGAGCCATCGTACTGTACAGCACAGTCAGTACAGTCAGTAACAGAGCCATCGTACTGTACAGCACAGTCAGTACAGTCAGTAACAGAGCCATTGTACTGTACAGAACATTCAGTACAGTCAGTAACAGAGCCATTGTACTGTACATCACAGTCAGTACAGTCAGTAACAGAGCCATTGTACTGTACAGCACAGTCAGTACAGTCAGTAACAGAGCCATTGTACTGTACAGCACAGTCAGTACAGTCAGTAACAGAGCCATTGAACTGTACATCACAGTCAGCACAGTCAGTAACAGAGCCATTGTACTGTACAGCACAGTCAGTACAGTCAGTAACAGAGCCATTGTACTGTACAGCACAGTCAGTACAGTCAGTAACAGAGCCATTGTACTGTACAGCACAGTCAGTACAGTCAGTAACAGAGCCATTGTACTGTACATCACAGTCAGTACAGTCAGTAACAGAGCCATTATACTTTACAGCACAGTCAGTACAGTCAGTAACAGGGTCATTGTACTGTACAGCACAGTCAGTACAGTCAGTAACAGAGCCATTGTACTGAACATCACAGTCAGTACAGTCAGTAACAGAGCCATTATACTGTACATCACAGTCAGTACAGTCAGTAACAGAGCCATTATACTTTACAGCACAGTCAGTACAGTCAGTAAGAGGGTCATTGTACTGTACAGCACAGTCAGTACAGTCAGTAACAGAGCCATTGTACTGTACAGCACAGTCAGTACAGTCAGTAACAGAGCCATTGTACTGTACAGCACAGTCAGTACAGTCAGTAACAGAGCCATTGTACTGTACAGCACAGTCAGTACAGTCAGTAACAGAGCCATTGTACTGTACAGCACAGTCAGTACAGTCAGTAACAGAGCCATTGAACTGTACATCACAGTCAGTACAGTCAGTAACAGAGCCATTATACTGTACAGCACAGTCAGTACAGTCAGTAACAGAGCCATTGTACTGTACAGCACAGTCAGTACAGTCAGTAACAGAGCTATTGTACTGTGCAGCACAGTCAGTAAGTCAGTAACAGAGCTATTGTACTGTACATCACAGTCAGTAAGAGAGCCATTGTACTGTACAGCACAGTCAGTACAGTCAGTAACAGAGCCATTGTACTGTACAGCACAGTCAGTACAGTCAGTAACAGAGCCAAAGTACTGTACAGCACAGTCAGTACAGTCAGTAACAGAGCCATTGTACTGTACAGCACAGTCAGTACAGTCGGTAACAGGGTCATTGTACTGTACAGCACAGTCAGTACAGTCAGTAACAGAGCTATTGTACTGTACAGCACAGTCAGTACAGTCAGTAACAGAGCCAAAGTACTGTACAGCACAGTCAGTACAGTCAGTAACAGAGCCATTGTACTGTACAGCACAGTCAGTACAGTCAGTAACAGAGCCATTATACTGTACAGCACAGTCAGTACAGTCAGTAACAGAGCCATTGTACTGTACAGCACAGTCAGTAACAGAGCCATTGTACTGTACAGCACAGTCAGTACAGTCAGTAACAGAGCCATTGTACTGTACAGCACAGTCAGTACAGTCAGTAACAGAGCCAAAGTACTGTACAGCACAGTCAGTACAGTCAGTAACAGAGCCAAAGTACTGTACAGCACAGTCAGTACAGTCAGTAACAGAGCCATTGTACTGTACAGCACAGTCAGTACAGTCAGTAACAGAGCCATTGTACTGTACAGCACCGTCAGTACAGTCAGTAACAGAGCCATTGTACTGTACAGCACAGTCAGTACAGTCAGTAACAGAGCCATTGTACTGTACAGAACAGTCAGTAACAGAGCCATTGTACTGTACAGCACAGTCAGTACAGTCAGTAACAGAGCCAAAGTACTGTACAGCACAGTCAGTACAGTCAGTAACAGAGCCATTGTACTGTACAGAACAGTCAGTAAAAGAGCCATTATACTGTACAGCACAGTCAGTACAGTCAGTAACAGAGCCATTATACTGTACAGCACAGTCAGTACAGTCAGTAACAGAGCCATTATACTGTACATCACAGTCAGTACAGTCAGTAACAGAGCCATTGTACTGTACATCACAGTCAGTACAGTCAGTAACAGAGCCATTGTACTGTACAGCACAGTCAGTACAGTCAGTAACGGAGCCATTGTAATGTACAGCACAGTCAGTACAGTCAGTAACAGAGCCATTGTACTGTACAGCACAGTCAGTACAGTCAGTAACAGAGCCATTGCACTGTACATCACAGTCAGTACAGTCAGTAACAGAGCCATTGTAATGTACAGCACAGTCAGTACAGTCAGTAACAGAGCCATTGTACTGTACAGCACAGTCAGTACAGTCAGTAACAGAGCCATTGCACTGTACATCACAGTCAGTACAGTCAGTAACAGAGCCATTGTACTGTACAGCACAGTCAGTACAGTCTGTAACAGAGCCATTGTACTGTACAGCACAGTCAGTGCAGTCAGTAACAGAGCCATTGTACTGTACATCACAGTCAGTACAGTCAGTAACAGAGCCATTGTACTGTACAGCACAGTCAGTGCAGTCAGTAACAGAGCCATTGTAATGTACAGCACAGTCAGTACAGTCAGTAACAGAGCCATTGTACTGTACATCACAGTCAGTACAGTCAGTAACAGAGCCATTGTAATGTACAGCACAGTCAGTACAGTCAGTAACAGAGCCATTGCACTGTACATAACAGTCAGTACAGTCAGTAACAGAGCCATTGTACTGTACATCACAGTCAGTACAGTCAGTAACAGAGCCATTGTACTGTACAGCACAGTCAGTACAGTCTGTAACAGAGCCATTGTACTGTACAGCACAGTCAGTGCAGTCAGTAACAGAGCCATTGTACTGTACATCACAGTCAGTACAGTCAGTAACAGAGCCATTGTACTGTACAGCACAGTCAGTACAGTCAGTAACAGAGCCATTGTAATGTACAGCCCAGTCAGTACAGTCAGTAACAGAGCCATTGTACTGTACAGCACAGTCAGTACAGTCAGTAACAGGGTCATTGTACTGTACAGCACAGTCAGTACAGTCAGTAACAGAGCTATTGTACTGTACAGCACAGTCAGTACAGTCAGTAACAGAGCTATTGTACTGTACAGCACAGTCAGTACAGTCAGTAACAGAGCCATTGTACTGTACATCACAGTCAGTACAGTCAGTAACAGAGCCATTGTACTGTACATCACAGTCAGTACAGTCAGTAACAGAGCCATTGTACTGTACAGCACAGTCAGTACAGTCAGTAACAGAGCCATTGTACTGTACAGAACAGTCAGTAAAAGAGCCATTATACTGTACAGCACAGTCAGTACAGTCAGTAACAGAGCCATTATACTGTACAGCACAGTCAGTACAGTCAGTAACAGAGCCATTATACTGTACATCACAGTCAGTACAGTCAGTAACAGAGCCATTGTACTGTACATCACAGTCAGTACAGTCAGTAACAGAGCCATTGTACTGTACAGCACAGTCAGTACAGTCAGTAACGGAGCCATTGTAATGTACAGCACAGTCAGTACAGTCAGTAACAGAGCCATTGTACTGTACAGCACAGTCAGTACAGTCAGTAACAGAGCCATTGCACTGTACATCACAGTCAGTACAGTCAGTAACAGAGCCATTGTAATGTACAGCACAGTCAGTACAGTCAGTAACAGAGCCATTGTACTGTACAGCACAGTCAGTACAGTCAGTAACAGAGCCATTGCACTGTACATCACAGTCAGTACAGTCAGTAACAGAGCCATTGTACTGTACAGCACAGTCAGTACAGTCTGTAACAGAGCCATTGTACTGTACAGCACAGTCAGTGCAGTCAGTAACAGAGCCATTGTACTGTACATCACAGTCAGTACAGTCAGTAACAGAGCCATTGTACTGTACAGCACAGTCAGTGCAGTCAGTAACAGAGCCATTGTAATGTACAGCACAGTCAGTACAGTCAGTAACAGAGCCATTGTACTGTACAGCACAGTCAGTACAGTCAGTAACAGAGCCATTGTAATGTACAGCACAGTCAGTACAGTCAGTAACAGAGCCATTGCACTGTACATCACAGTCAGTACAGTCAGTAACAGAGCCATTGTACTGTACATCACAGTCAGTACAGTCAGTAACAGAGCCATTGTACTGTACAGCACAGTCAGTACAGTCTGTAACAGAGCCATTGTACTGTACAGCACAGTCAGTGCAGTCAGTAACAGAGCCATTGTACTGTACATCACAGTCAGTACAGTCAGTAACAGAGCCATTGTACTGTACAGCACAGTCAGTACAGTCAGTAACAGAGCCATTGTAATGTACAGCCCAGTCAGTACAGTCAGTAACAGAGCCATTGTACTGTACAGCACAGTCAGTACAGTCAGTAACAGGGTCATTGTACTGTACAGCACAGTCAGTACAGTCAGTAACAGAGCTATTGTACTGTACAGCACAGTCAGTACAGTCAGTAACAGAGCTATTGTACTGTACAGCACAGTCAGTACAGTCAGTAACAGAGCCATTGTACTGTACATCACAGTCAGTACAGTCAGTAACAGAGCCATTGTACTGTACATCACAGTCAGTACAGTCAGTAACAGAGCCATTATACTTTACAGCACAGTCAGTACAGTCAGTAACAGGGTCATTGTACTGTACAGCACAGTCAGTACAGTCAGTAACAGAGCCATTATACTGTACAGCACAGTCAGTACAGTCAGTAACAGAGCCATTGTACTGTACAACACAGTCAGTAACAGAGCCATTGTACTGTACAGCACAGTCAGTACAGTCAGTAACAGAGCCATTATACTGTACAGCACAGTCAGTACAGTCAGTAACAGAGCCATTGTACTGTCCAGCACCGTCAGTACAGTCAGTAACAGAACCATTGTACTGTACAGCACAGTCAGTACAGTCAGTAACAGAGCCATTGTACTGTACAACACAGTCAGTAACAGAACCATTGTACAGTACAGCACCGTCAGTACAGTCAGTAACAGAACCATTGTACTGTACAGCACAGTCAGTACAGTCAGTAACAGAGCCATTGTACCGTACAGCACCATCAGTGCAGTCAGTAACAGAGCCATTGTACTGTACAGCACAGTCAGTACAGTCAGTAACAGAGCCATTGTACTGTACATCACAGTCAGTACAGTCACTAACAGAGCCATTGTACTGTACAACACAGTCAGTAACAGAGCCATTGTACTGTACAGCACAGTCAGTACAGTCACTAACAGAGCCATTGTACTGTACAGCACAGTCAGTACAGTCAGTAACAGAGCCAAAGTACTGTACAGCACAGTCAGTACAGTCAGTGACAGAGCCATTGTACTGTACAGCACCGTCAGTAAGTCAGTAACAGAACCATTGTACTGTACAGCACAGTCAGTACAGTCAGTAACAGAGTCATTGTACTGTACAGCACAGTCAGTACAGTCAGTAACAGAACCATTGTACTGAACAGCACAGTCAGTACAGTCAGTAACAGAGCCATCGTACTGTACAGCACAGTCAGTACAGTCAGTAACAGAGCCATCGTACTGTACAGCACAGTCAGTACAGTCAGTAACAGAGCCATTGTACTGTACAGCACAGTCAGTACAGTCAGTAACAGAGCCATTGTACTGTACAGCACAGTCAGTACAGTCAGTAACAGAACCATTGTACTGTACAGCACAGTCAGTACAGTCAGTAACAGAGTCATTGTACTGTACAGCACAGTCAGTACAGTCAGTAACAGAGCCATTGTACTGTACAGCACAGTCAGTACAGTCAGTAACAGAGCTATTGTACTGTACAGCACAGTCAGTACAGTCAGTAACAGAACCATTGTACTGTACAGCACAGTCAGTACAGTCAGTAACAGAGTCATTGTACTGTACAGCACAGTCAGTACAGTCAGTAACAGAGCCATTGTACTGTACAGCACCGTCAGTACAGTCAGTAACAGAGCCAAAGTAATGTACAGCACAGTCAGTACAGTCAGTAACAGAGCCATTGTACTGTACAGCACAGTCAGTAACAGAGCCATTATACTGTACAGCACAGTCAGTACAGTCAGTAACAGAGCCATTATACTGTACAGCACAGTCAGTAACAGAGCCATTGTACTGTACAGCACAGTCAGTACAGTCAGTAACAGAGCCATTGTACTGAACATCACAGTCAGTACAGTCAGTAACAGAGCCAATGTACTGTACAGCACAGTCAGTACAGTCAGTAACAGAGCCATTGTACTGTACAGCACAGTCAGTACAGTCAGTAACAGAGCCATTGTACTGAACATCACAGTCAGTACAGTCAGTAACAGAGCCATTGTACTGTACAGCACAGTCAGTACAGTCAGTAACAGAGCCATTATACTGAACATCACAGTCAGTACAGTCAGTAACAGAGCCATTATACTGTACATCACTGTCAGTACAGTCAGTAACAGAGCCATTATACTGTACAGCACAGTCAGTACAGTCAGTAACAGAACCATTGTACTGTACAGCACAGTCAGTACAGTCAGTAACAGAACCATTGTACTGTACAGCGCAGTCAGTACAGTCAGTAACAGAGCCATTGTACTGTACAGCACAGTCAGTACAGTCAGTAACAGAGCCATTGTAATCGAGAGCACAGTCAGTACAGTCAGTAACAAAGCCATTGTACTGTACAGAACATTCAGTACAGTCAGTAACAGAGCCATTGTACTGTACATCACAGTCAGTACAGTCAGTAACAGAGCCATTGTACTGTACAGCACAGTCAGTACAGTCAGTAACAGAGCCATTGTACTGTACAGCACAGTCAGTACAGTCAGTAACAGAGCCATTGAACTGTACATCACAGTCAGCACAGTCAGTAACAGAGCCATTGTACTGTACAGCACAGTCAGTACAGTCAGTAACAGAGCCATTGTACTGTACAGCACAGTCAGTACAGTCAGTAACAGAGCCATTGTACTGTACAGCACAGTCAGTACAGTCAGTAACAGAGCCATTGTACTGTACATCACAGTCAGTACAGTCAGTAACAGAGCCATTATACTTTACAGCACAGTCAGTACAGTCAGTAACAGGGTCATTGTACTGTACAGCACAGTCAGTACAGTCAGTAACAGAACCATTGTACTGTACAGCACAGTCAGTACAGTCAGTAACAGAGTCATTGTACTGTACAGCACAGTCAGTACAGTCAGTAACAGAGCCATTGTACTGTACAGCACCGTCAGTACAGTCAGTAACAGAGCCAAAGTAATGTACAGCACAGTCAGTACAGTCAGTAACAGAGCCATTGTACTGTACAGCACAGTCAGTAACAGAGCCATTATACTGTACAGCACAGTCAGTACAGTCAGTAAAAGAGCCATTATACTGTACAGCACAGTCAGTAACAGAGCCATTGTACTGTACAGCACAGTCAGTACAGTCAGTAACAGAGCCATTGTATTGAACATCACAGTCAGTACAGTCAGTAACAGAGCCAATGTACTGTACAGCACAGTCAGTACAGTCAGTAACAGAGCCATTGTACTGTACAGCACAGTCAGTACAGTCAGTAACAGAGCCATTGTACTGAACATCACAGTCAGTACAGTCAGTAACAGAGCCATTGTACTGTACAGCACAGTCAGTACAGTCAGTAACAGAGCCATTATACTGAACATCACAGTCAGTACAGTCAGTAACAGAGCCATTATACTGTACATCACAGTCAGTACAGTCAGTAACAGAGCCATTATACTGTACAGCACAGTCAGTACAGTCAGTAACAGAACCATTGTACTGTACAGCACAGTCAGTACAGTCAGTAACAGAACCATTGTACTGTACAGCGCAGTCAGTACAGTCAGTAACAGAGCCATTGTACTGTACAGCACAGTCAGTACAGTCAGTAACAGAGCCATTGTAATCGACAGCACAGTCAGTACAGTCAGTAACAAAGCCATTGTACTGTACAGAACATTCAGTACAGTCAGTAACAGAGCCATTGTACTGTACATCACAGTCAGTACAGTCAGTAACAGAGCCATTGTACTGTACAGCACAGTCAGTACAGTCAGTAACAGAGCCATTGTACTGTACAGCACAGTCAGTACAGTCAGTAACAGAGCCATTGAACTGTACATCACAGTCAGCACAGTCAGTAACAGAGCCATTGTACTGTACAGCACAGTCAGTACAGTCAGTAACAGAGCCATTGTACTGTACAGCACAGTCAGTACAGTCAGTAACAGAGCCATTGTACTGTACAGCACAGTCAGTACAGTCAGTAACAGAGCCATTGTACTGTACATCACAGTCAGTACAGTCAGTAACAGAGCCATTATACTTTACAGCACAGTCAGTACAGTCAGTAACAGGGTCATTGTACTGTACAGCACAGTCAGTACAGTCAGTAACAGAGCCATTGTACTGAACATCACAGTCAGTACAGTCAGTAACAGAGCCATTATACTGTACATCACAGTCAGTACAGTCAGTAACAGAGCCATTATACTTTACAGCACAGTCAGTACAGTCAGTAACAGGGTCATTGTACTGTACAGCACAGTCAGTACAGTCAGTAACAGAGCCATTGTACTGTACAGCACAGTCAGTACAGTCAGTAACAGAGCCATTGTACTGTACAGCACAGTCAGTACAGTCAGTAACAGAGCCATTGTACTGTACAGCACAGTCAGTACAGTCAGTAACAGAGCCATTGTACTGTACAGCACAGTCAGTACAGTCAGTAACAGAGCCATTGAACTGTACATCACAGTCAGTACAGTCAGTAACAGAGCCATTATACTGTACAGCACAGTCAGTACAGTCAGTAACAGAGCCATTGTACTGTACAGCACAGTCAGTACAGTCAGTAACAGAGCCATTGAACTGTACAGCACAGTCAGTACAGTCAGTAACAGAGCCATTGTACTGTACAGCACAGTCAGTACAGTCAGTAACAGAGCTATTGTACTGTACAGCACAGTCAGTACAGTCAGTAACAGAGCCATTATACTGTACAGCACAGTCAGTACAGTCAGTAACAGAGCCATTGTACTGTACAGCACAGTCAGTACAGTCAGTAACAGAGCCATTGAACTGTACAGCACAGTCAGTACAGTCAGTATCAGAGCCATTGTAATGTACAGCACAGTCAGTACAGTCAGTAACAGAGCCATTGTACCGTACAGCACCATCAGTACAGTCAGTAACAGAGCCATTGAACTGTACATCACAGTCAGTACAGTCAGTATCAGAGCCATTGTACTGTACAGCACAGTCAGTACAGTCAGTAACAGCGTCATTGTACTGTACAGCACAGTCAGTACAGTCAGTAACAGAGCCATTGAACTGTACAGCACAGTCAGTACAGTCAGTAACAGAGCCTTTGTACTGTACAGCACAGTCAGTACAGTCAGTAACAGAACCATTGTACTGTACAGCACAGTCAGTACAGTCAGTAACAGCGTCATTGTACTGTACAGCACTGTCAGTACAGTCAGTAACAGAGCCATTGTACTGTACAGCACAGTCAGTACAGTCAGTAACAGAGCCATTGTACTGTACAGCACAGTCAGTACAGTCAGTAACAGCGTCATTGTACTGTACAGCACAGTCAGTACAGTCAGTAACAGAGCCATTGTACCGTACAGCACAGTCAGTACAGTCAGTAACAGAGCCATTGAACTGTACAGCACAATCAGTACAGTCAGTAACAGAGCCATTGTACTGTACAGCACAATCAGTACAGTCAGTAACAGAGCCATTGAACTGTACATCACAGTCAGTACAGTCAGTAACAGAGCCATTGTACTGTACAGCACAGTCAGTACAGTCAGTAACAGAGCCAAAGTACTGTACAGCACAGTCAGTACAGTCAGTAACAGATCCATTGTACCGTACAGCACAGTCAGTACAGTCAGTAACAGAGCCATTGAACTGTACAGCACAATCAGTACAGTCAGTAACAGAGCCATTGTACTGTACAGCACAATCAGTACAGTCAGTAACAGAGCCATTGAACTGTACATCACAGTCAGTACAGTCAGTAACAGAGCCATTGTACTGTACAGCACAGTCAGTACAGTCAGTAACAGAGCCAAAGTACTGTACAGCACAGTCAGTACAGTCAGTAACAGAGCCATTGTACTGTACAGCACAGTCAGTACAGTCAGTAACAGAGCCATTGTACCGTACAGCACCATCAGTGCAGTCAGTAACAGAGCCATTGTACTGTACAGCACAGTCAGTACAGTCGGTAACAGGGTCATTGTACTGTACAGCACAGTCAGTACAGTCAGTAACAGAGCTATTGTACTGTGCAGCACAGTCAGTAAGTCAGTAACAGAGCTATTGTACTGTACATCACAGTCAGTAACAGAGCCATTGTACTGTACAGCACAGTCAGTACAGTCAGTAACAGAGCCATTGAACTGTACATCACAGTCAGTACAGTCAGTAACAGAGCCATTGTACTGTACAGCACAGTCAGTACAGTCAGTAACAGAGCCAAAGTACTGTACAGCACAGTCAGTACAGTCAGTAACAGAGCCATTGAACTGTACAGCACAGTCAGTACAGTCGGTAACAGGGTCATTGTACTGTACAGCACAGTCAGTACAGTCAGTAACAGAACCATTGTACTGTACAGCACAGTCAGTACAGTCAGTAACAGAGCCAAAGTACTGTACAGCACAGTCAGTACAGTCAGTAACAGAGCCATTGTACTGTACAGCACTGTCAGTACAGTCAGTAACAGAGCCATTATACTGTACAGCACAGTCAGTACAGTCAGTAACAGAGCCATTGTACTGTACAGCACAGTCAGTAACAGAGCCATTGTACTGTACAGCACCGTCAGTACAGTCAGTAACAGAGCCAAAGTACTGTACAGCACAGTCAGTACAGTCAGTAACAGAGCCATTGTACTGTACAGCACAGTCAGTACAGTCGGTAACAGGGTCATTGTACTGTACAGCACAGTCAGTACAGTCAGTAACAGAGCTATTGTACTGTACAGCACAGTCAGTACAGTCAGTAACAGAGCCATTGTACTGTACAGCACAGTCAGTACAGTGAGTAACAGAGCCATTGTACTGTACAGCACAGTCAGTACAGTCAGTAACAGAGCCAAAGTACTGTACAGCACAGTCAGTACAGTCAGTAACAGAGCCATTGTACTGTACAGAACAGTCAGTAACAGAGCCATTATACTGTACAGCACAGTCAGTACAGTCAGTAACAGAGCCATTATACTGTACAGCACAGTCAGTAACAGAGCCATTGTACTGTACAGCACAGTCAGTACAGTCAGTAACAGAGCCATTATACTGTACATCACAGTCAGTACAGTCAGTAACAGAGCCATTGTACTGTACATCACAGTCAGTACAGTCAGTAACAGAGCCATTGTACTGTACAGCACAGTCAGTACAGTCAGTAACGGAGCCATTGTAATGTACAGCACAGTCAGTACAGTCAGTAACAGAGCTATTGTAATGTACAGCACAGTCAGTACAGTCAGTAACAGAGCCATTGTACTGTACAGCACAGTCAGTACAGTCAGTAACAGAGCCATTGCACTGTACATCACAGTCAGTACAGTCAGTAACAGAGCCATTGTACTGTACAGCACAGTCAGTACAGTCTGTAACAGAGCCATTGTACTGTACAGCACAGTCAGTACAGTCAGTAACAGAGCCATTGTACTGTACAGCACAGTCAGTGCAGTCAGTAACAGAGCCATTGTAATGTACAGCACAGTCAGTACAGTCAGTAACAGAGCCATTGTACTGTACATCACAGTCAGTACAGTCAGTAACAGAGCCATTGTAATGTACAGCACAGTCAGTACAGTCAGTAACAGAGCCATTGTAATGTACAGCACAGTCAGTACAGTCAGTAACAGAGCCATTGCACTGTACATCACAGTCAGTACAGTCAGTAACAGAGCCATTGTACTGTACATCACAGTCAGTACAGTCTGTAACAGAGCCATTGTACTGTACAGCACAGTCAGTGCAGTCAGTAACAGAGCCATTGTACTGTACATCACAGTCAGTACAGTCAGTAACAGAGCCATTGTACTGTACATCACAGTCAGTACAGTCAGTAACAGAGCCATTGTACTGTACATCACAGTCAGTACAGTCAGTAACAGGGCCATTGTACTGTACATCACAGTCAGTACAGTCAGTAACAGAGCCATTGTACTGTACATCACAGTCAGTACAGTAAGTAACAGAGCCATTGTACTGTACAGCACAGTCAGTACAGTCAGTAACAGAGCTATTGTACTGTACAGCACAGTCAGTACA
Source organism: Chiloscyllium punctatum (assembly GCF_047496795.1). NCBI lineage: Eukaryota > Metazoa > Chordata > Chondrichthyes > Orectolobiformes > Hemiscylliidae > Chiloscyllium > Chiloscyllium punctatum. Next base: position 122,811 of record NW_027310215.1, on the reverse strand, counting down.
GTCAGTAACAGAGCCATTGTACTGTACAGCACAGTCAGTACAGTCAGTAACAGGGCCATTATACTGTACATCACAGTCAGTACAGTCAGTTACAGGGCCATTGTACTGTACAGCACAGTCAGTACAGTCAGTAACAGAGCCATTGTACTGTACAGCACCGTCAGTACAGTCAGTAACAGAGCCATTGTACTGTACAACACAGTCAGTACAGTCAGTAACAGAGCCATTGTACTGTACAGCACAGTCAGTACAGTCAGTAACAGAGCCATTGTAATGTACAGCCCAGTCAGTACAGTCAGTAACAGAGCCATTGTACTGTACAGCACAGTCAGTACAGTCAGTAACAGGGTCATTGTACTGTACAGCACAGTCAGTACGGTCAGTAACAGAGCTATTGTACTGTACAGCACAGTCAGTACAGTCAGTAACAGAGATATTGTACTGTACAGCACAGTCAGTACAGTCAGTAACAGAGCTATTGTACTGTACAGCACAGTCAGTACAGTCAGTAACAGAGCCATTGAACTGTACATCACAGTCAGTACAGTCAGTAACAGAGCCATTGTACTGTACAGCACAGTCAGTACAGTCAGTAACAGAGCCATTATACTGTACAGCACAGTCAGTACAGTCAGTAACAGAGCCATTGTACTGTACAACACAGTCAGTAACAGAGCCATTGTACTGTACAGCACAGTCAGTACAGTCAGTAACAGAGCCATTTATACTGTACAGCACAGTCAGTACAGTCAGTAACAGAGCCATTGTACTGTACAGCACAGTCAGTACAGTCAGTAACAGAGCCATTATACTGTACAGCACCGTCAGTACAGTCAGTAACAGAACCATTGTACTGTCCAGCACCGTCAGTACAGTCAGTAACAGAACCATTGTACTGTACAGCACAGTCAGTACAGTCAGTAACAGAGCCATTTTACTGTACAACACAGTCAGTAACAGAACCATTGTACTGTACAGCACCGTCAGTACAGTCAGTAACAGAACCATTGTACTGTACAGTACAGTCAGTACAGTCAGTAACAGAGCCATTGTACCGTACAGCACCATCAGTGCAGTTAGTAACAGAGCCATTGTACTGTACAGCACAGTCAGTACAGTCAGTAACAGAGCCATTGTACTGTACAACACAATCAGTACAGTCAGTAACAGAGCCATTGTACTGTACAGCACAGTCAGTACAGTCAGTAACAGAGCCATTATACTGAACATCACAGTCAGTACAGTCAGTAACAGAGCCATTATACTGTACATCACAGTCAGTACAGTCAGTAACAGAGCCATTGTACTGTACAGCACCGTCAGTACAGTCAGTAACAGAACCATTGTACTGTCCAGCACCGTCAGTACAGTCAGTAACAGAACCATTGTACTGTACAGCACAGTCAGTACAGTCAGTAACAGAGCCATTTTACTGTACAACACAGTCAGTAACAGAACCATTGTACTGTACAGCACCGTCAGTACAGTCAGTAACAGAACCATTGTACTGTACAGTACAGTCAGTACAGTCAGTAACAGAGCCATTGGACCGTACAGCACCATCAGTGCAGTTAGTAACAGAGCCATTGTACTGTACAGCACAGTCAGTACAGTCAGTAACAGAGCCATTGTACTGTACAACACAATCAGTACAGTCAGTAACAGAGCCATTGTACTGTACAGCACAGTCAGTACAGTCAGTAACAGAGCCATTATACTGAACATCACAGTCAGTACAGTCAGTAACAGAGCCATTATACTGTACATCACAGTCAGTACAGTCAGTAACAGAGCCATTGTACTGTACAGCACAGTCAGTACAGTCAGTAACAGAACCATTGTACTGTACAGCACAGTCAGTACAGTCAGTAACAGAGCCATTGTACTGTACAGCACAGTCAGTACAGTCGGTAACAGAGCCATTGTACTGTACAGCACAGTCAGTACAGTCAGTAACAGAGCCATTGTAATCTACAGCACAGTCAGTACACTCAGTAACAAAGCCATTGTACTGTACAGCACAGTCAGTACAGTCAGTAACAGAGCCATTGTACTGTACAGCACAGTCAGTACAGTCAGTAACAGAGCCATTGTACTGTACAGCACAGTCAGTACAGTCAGTAACAGAGCCATTGTACTGTACAGCACAGTCAGTACAGACAGTAACAGAGCCATTGAACTGTACATCACAGTCAGCACAGTCAGTAACAGAGCCATTGTACTGTACAGCACAGTCAGTACAGTCAGTAACAGAGCCATTGTACTGTACAGCACAGTCAGTACAGTCAGTAACAGAGCCATTGTACTGTACAGCACAGTCAGTACAGTCAGTAACAGAGCCATTGTACTGTACAGCACAGTCAGTACAGTCAGTAACAGAGCCATTATACTGAACATCACAGTCAGTACAGTCAGTAACAGAGCCATTATACTGTACATCACAGTCAGTACAGTCAGTAACAGAGCCATTATACTTTACAGCACAGTCAGTACAGTCAGTAACAGGGTCATTGTACTGTACAGCACAGTCAGTACAGTCAGTAACAGAGCCATTGTACTGTACAGCACAGTCAGTACAGTCAGTAACAGAGCCATTGTACTGTACAGCACAGTCAGTACAGTCAGTAACAGGGTCATTGTACTGTACAGCACAGTCAGTACAGTCAGTAACAGAGCCATTGTACTGTACAGCACAGTCAGTACAGTCAGTAACAGAGCCATTGTACTGTACAGCACAGTCAGTACAGTCAGTAACAGGGTCATTGTACTGTACAGCACAGTCAGTACAGTCAGTAACAGAGCCATTGTACTGTACAGCACAGTCAGTACAGTCAGTAACAGGGTGATTGTACTGTACAGCACAGTCAGTACAGTCAGTAACAGAGCAATTGAACTGTACAGCACAGTCAGTACAGTCAGTAACAGAGCCATTGTACTGTACAGCACAGTCAGTACAGTCAGTAACAGGGTCATTGTACTGTACAGCACAGTCAGTACAGTCAGTAACAGAGCCATTGTACTGTACAGCACAGTCAGTACAGTCAGTAACAGAGCCATTGTACTGTACAGCACAGTCAGTACAGTCAGTAACAGAGCCATTGTACTGTACAGCACAGTCAGTACAGTCAGTAACAGAGCCATTGTACTGTACAGCACAGTCAGTACAGTCAGTAACAGAGCCATTGTACTGTACAGCACAGTCAGTACAGTCAGTAACAGAGCCATTGTACTGTACAGCACAGTCAGTACAGTCAGTAACAGAGCCATTGTACTGTACAGCACAGTCAGTACAGTCAGTAACAGAGCCATTGTACTGTACAGCACAGTCAGTACAGTCAGTAACAGAGCCATTGAACTGTACAGCACAGTCAGTACAGTCAGTAACAGAGCCATTGTACTGTACAGCACAGTCAGTACAGTCAGTAACAGAGCTATTGTACTGTACAGCACAGTCAGTACAGTCAGTAACAGAGCCATTGAACTGTACAGCACAGTCAGTACAGTCAGTAACAGAGCCATTGAACTGTACAGCACAGTCAGTACAGTCAGTAACAGAGCCATTGTACTGTACATCACAGTCAGTACAGTCAGTAACAGAGCCATTGTACTGTACAGCACAGTCAGTACAGTCAGTAACAGAGCCATTGTACTGTACAGCACAGTCAGTACAGTCAGTAACAGAGCCATTGTAATGTACAGCCCAGTCAGTACAGTCAGTAACAGAGCCATTGTACTGTACAGCACAGTCAGTACAGTCAGTAACAGGGTCATTGTACTGTACAGCACAGTCAGTACAGTCAGTAACAGAGCTATTGTACTGTACAGCACAGTCAGTACAGTCAGTAACAGAGATATTGTACTGTACAGCACAGTCAGTACAGTCAGTAACAGAGCTATTGTACTGTACAGCACAGTCAGTACAGTCAGTAACAGAGCCATTGAACTGTACATCACAGTCAGTACAGTCAGTAACAGAGCCATTGTACTGTACAGCACAGTCAGTACAGTCAGTAACAGAGCCATTATACTGTACAGCACAGTCAGTACAGTCAGTAACAGAGCCATTGTACTGTACAACACAGTCAGTAACAGAGCCATTGTACTGTACAGCACAGTCAGTACAGTCAGTAACAGAGCCATTTATACTGTACAGCACAGTCAGTACAGTCAGTAACAGAGCCATTGTACTGTACAGCACAGTCAGTACAGTCAGTAACAGAGCCATTATACTGTACAGCACCCTCAGTACAGTCAGTAACAGAACCATTGTACTGTCCAGCACCGTCAGTACAGTCAGTAACAGAACCATTGTACTGTACAGCACAGTCAGTACAGTCAGTAACAGAGCCATTTTACTGTACAACACAGTCAGTAACAGAACCATTGTACTGTACAGCACCGTCAGTACAGTCAGTAACAGAACCATTGTACTGTACAGTACAGTCAGTACAGTCAGTAACAGAGCCATTGTACCGTACAGCACCATCAGTGCAGTCAGTAACAGAGCCATTGTACTGTACAGCACAGTCAGTACAGTCAGTAACAGAGCCATTGTACTGTACAGCACAGTCAGTACAGTCAGTAACAGAGCCATTATACTGAACATCACAGTCAGTACAGTCAGTAACAGAGCCATTATACTGTACATCACAGTCAGTACAGTCAGTAACAGAGCCATTGTACTGTACAGCACAGTCAGTACAGTCAGTAACAGAACCATTGTACTGTACAGCACAGTCAGTACAGTCAGTAACAGAGCCATTGTACTGTACAGCACAGTCAGTACAGTCGGTAACAGAGCCATTGTACTGTACAGCACAGTCAGTACAGTCAGTAACAGAGCCATTGTAATCTACAGCACAGTCAGTACAGTCAGTAACAAAGCCATTGTACTGTACAGCACAGTCAGTACAGTCAGTAACAGAGCCATTGTACTGTACAGCACAGTCAGTACAGTCAGTAACAGAGCCATTGTACTGTACAGCACAGTCAGTACAGTCAGTAACAGAGCCATTGTACTGTACAGCACAGTCAGTACAGACAGTAACAGAGCCATTGAACTGTACATCACAGTCAGCACAGTCAGTAACAGAGCCATTGTACTGTACAGCACAGTCATTACAGTCAGTAACAGAGCCATTGTACTGTACAGCACAGTCAGTACAGTCAGTAACAGAGCCATTGTACTGTACAGCACAGTCAGTACAGTCAGTAACAGAGCCATTGTACTGTACAGCACAGTCAGTACAGTCAGTAACAGAGCCATTATACTGAACATCACAGTCAGTACAGTCAGTAACAGAGCCATTATACTGTACATCACAGTCAGTACAGTCAGTAACAGAGCCATTATACTTTAAAGCACAGTCAGTACAGTCAGTAACAGGGTCATTGTACTGTACAGCACAGTCAGTACAGTCAGTAACAGAGCCATTGTACTGTACAGCACAGTCAGTACAGTCAGTAACAGAGCCATTGTACTGTACAGCACAGTCAGTACAGTCAGTAACAGGGTCATTGTACTGTACATCACAGTCAGTACAGTCAGTAACAGAGCCATTGTACTGTACAGCACAGTCAGTACAGTCAGTAACAGAGCCATTGAACTGTACAGCACAGTCAGTACAGTCAGTAACAGAGCCATTGTAATGTACAGCACAGTCAGTACAGTCAGTAACAGGGTCATTGTACTGTACAGCACAGTCAGTACAGTCAGTAACAGAGCCATTGTACTGTACAGCACAGTCAGTACAGTCAGTAACAGAGCCATTGTACTGTACAGCACAGTCAGTACAGTCAGTAACAGAGCCATTGTACTGTACAGCACAGTCAGTACAGTCAGTAACAGAGCCATTGTACTGTACAGCACAGTCAGTACAGTCAGTAACAGAGCCATTGTACTGTACAGCACAGTCAGTACAGTCAGTAACAGAGCCATTGAACTGTACAGCACAGTCAGTACAGTCAGTAACAGAGCCATTGTACTGTACAGCACAGTCAGTACAGTCAGTAACAGAGCTATTGTACTGTACAGCACAGTCAGTACAGTCAGTAACAGAGCCATTGAACTGTACAGCACAGTCAGTACAGTCAGTAACAGAGCCATTGAACTGTACAGCACAGTCAGTACAGTCAGTAACAGAGCCATTGTACTGTACATCACAGTCAGTACAGTCAGTAACAGAGCCATTGTACTGTACAGCACAGTCAGTACAGTCAGTAACAGAGCCATTGTACTGTACAGCACAGTCAGTACAGTCAGTAACAGAGCCATTGTAATGTACAGCCCAGTCAGTACAGTCAGTAACAGAGCCATTGTACTGTACAGCACAGTCAGTACAGTCAGTAACAGGGTCATTGTACTGTACAGCACAGTCAGTACAGTCAGTAACAGAGCTATTGTACTGTACAGCACAGTCAGTACAGTCAGTAACAGAGATATTGTACTGTACAGCACAGTCAGTACAGTCAGTAACAGAGCTATTGTACTGTACAGCACAGTCAGTACAGTCAGTAACAGAGCCATTGAACTGTACATCACAGTCAGTACAGTCAGTAACAGAGCCATTGTACTGTACAGCACAGTCAGTACAGTCAGTAACAGAGCCATTATACTGTACAGCACAGTCAGTACAGTCAGTAACAGAGCCATTGTACTGTACAACACAGTCAGTAACAGAGCCATTGTACTGTACAGCACAGTCAGTACAGTCAGTAACAGAGCCATTTATACTGTACAGCACAGTCAGTACAGTCAGTAACAGAGCCATTGTACTGTACAGCACAGTCAGTACAGTCAGTAACAGAGCCATTATACTGTACAGCACCCTCAGTACAGTCAGTAACAGAACCATTGTACTGTCCAGCACCGTCAGTACAGTCAGTAACAGAACCATTGTACTGTACAGCACAGTCAGTACAGTCAGTAACAGAGCCATTTTACTGTACAACACAGTCAGTAACAGAACCATTGTACTGTACAGCACCGTCAGTACAGTCAGTAACAGAACCATTGTACTGTACAGTACAGTCAGTACAGTCAGTAACAGAGCCATTGTACCGTACAGCACCATCAGTGCAGTCAGTAACAGAGCCATTGTACTGTACAGCACAGTCAGTACAGTCAGTAACAGAGCCATTGTACTGTACAGCACAGTCAGTACAGTCAGTAACAGAGCCATTATACTGAACATCACAGTCAGTACAGTCAGTAACAGAGCCATTATACTGTACATCACAGTCAGTACAGTCAGTAACAGAGCCATTGTACTGTACAGCACAGTCAGTACAGTCAGTAACAGAACCATTGTACTGTACAGCACAGTCAGTACAGTCAGTAACAGAGCCATTGTACTGTACAGCACAGTCAGTACAGTCGGTAACAGAGCCATTGTACTGTACAGCACAGTCAGTACAGTCAGTAACAGAGCCATTGTAATCTACAGCACAGTCAGTACAGTCAGTAACAAAGCCATTGTACTGTACAGCACAGTCAGTACAGTCAGTAACAGAGCCATTGTACTGTACAGCACAGTCAGTACAGTCAGTAACAGAGCCATTGTACTGTACAGCACAGTCAGTACAGTCGGTAACAGAGCCATTGTACTGTACAGCACAGTCAGTACAGTCAGTAACAGAGCCATTGTACTGTACAGCACAGTCAGTACAGTCAGTAACAGAGCCATTGTACTGTACAGCACAGTCAGTACAGTCAGTAACAGAGCCATTGTACTGTACAGCACAGTCAGTACAGACAGTAACAGAGCCATTGAACTGTACATCACAGTCAGCACAGTCAGTAACAGAGCCATTGTACTGTACAGCACAGTCATTACAGTCAGTAACAGAGCCATTGTACTGTACAGCACAGTCAGTACAGTCAGTAACAGAGCCATTGTACTGTACAGCACAGTCAGTACAGTCAGTAACAGAGCCATTGTACTGTACAGCACAGTCAGTACAGTCAGTAACAGAGCCATTATACTGAACATCACAGTCAGTACAGTCAGTAACAGAGCCATTATACTGTACATCACAGTCAGTACAGTCAGTAACAGAGCCATTATACTTTAAAGCACAGTCAGTACAGTCAGTAACAGGGTCATTGTACTGTACAGCACAGTCAGTACAGTCAGTAACAGAGCCATTGTACTGTACAGCACAGTCAGTACAGTCAGTAACAGAGCCATTGTACTGTACAGCACAGTCAGTACAGTCAGTAACAGGGTCATTGTACTGTACATCACAGTCAGTACAGTCAGTAACAGAGCCATTGTACTGTACAGCACAGTCAGTACAGTCAGTAACAGAGCCATTGTACTGTACAGCACAGTCAGTACAGTCAGTAACAGAGCCATTGAACTGTACAGCACAGTCAGTACAGTCAGTAACAGAGCCATTGTACTGTACAGCACAGTCAGTACAGTCAGTAACAGGGTCATTGTACTGTACAGCACAGTCAGTACAGTCAGTAACAGAGCCATTGTACTGTACAGCACAGTCAGTACAGTCAGTAACAGAGCCATTGTACTGTACAGCACAGTCAGTACAGTCAGTAACAGAGCCATTGTACTGTACAGCACAGTCAGTACAGTCAGTAACAGAGCCATTGTACTGTACAGCACAGTCAGTACAGTCAGTAACAGAGCCATTGTACTGTACAGCACAGTCAGTACAGTCAGTAACAGAGCCATTGTACTGTACAGCACAGTCAGTACAGTCAGTAACAGAGCCATTGTACTGTACAGCACAGTCAGTACAGTCAGTAACAGAGCCATTGTACTGTACAGCACAGTCAGTACAGTCAGTAACAGAGCCATTGTACTGTACAGCACAGTCAGTACAGTCAGTAACAGAGCCATTGAACTGTACAGCACAGTCAGTACAGTCAGTAACAGAGCCATTGAACTGTACAGCACAGTCAGTACAGTCAGTAACAGAGCTATTGTACTGTACAGCACAGTCAGTACAGTCAGTATCAGAGCCATTGTACTGTACAGCACAGTCAGTACAGTCAGTAACAGCGTCATTGTACTGTACAGCACAGTCAGTACAGTCAGTAACAGCGTCATTGTACTGTACAGCACTGTCAGTACAGTCAGTAACAGAGCCATCGTACTGTACAGCACAGTCAGTACAGTCAGTAACAGAGCCATTGTACTGTACAGCACAGTCAGTACAGTCAGTAACAGCGTCATTGTACTGTACAGCACAGTCTGTACAGTCAGTAACAGAGCCATTGTACCGTACAGCACAGTCAGTACAGTCAGTAACCGAGCCATTGAACTGTACATCACAGTCAGTACAGTCAGTAACAGAGCCATTGTACTGTACATCACAGTCAGTACAGTCAGTAACAGAGCCGTTGAACTGTACATCACAGTCAGTACAGTCAGTAACAGAGCCATTGAACTGTACATCACAGTCAGTACAGTCAGTAACAGAGCCATTGAACTGTACATCACAGTCAGTACAGTCAGTAACAGAGCCATTGAACTGTACATCACAGTCAGTACAGTCAGTAACAGAGCCATTGAACTGTACATCACAGTCAGTACAGTCAGTAACAGAGCCATTGAACTGTACATCACAGTCAGTACAGTCAGTAACAGAGCCATCGTACTGTACAGCACAGTCAGTACAGTCAGTAACAGAGCCATTGTACTGTACAGCACAGTCAGTAACAGAGCCATTGTACTGTACAGCACAGTCAGTACAGTCAGTAACAGAGCCATTGTACTGTACAGCACAGTCAGTACAATCAGTAACAGAGCCATCGTACTGTACAGCACAGTCAGTACAGTCAGTAACAGAGCCATTGTACTGTACAGCACAGTCAGTACAGTCAGTAACAGAGCCATTGAACTGTACAGCACAGTCAGTACAGTCAGTAACAGAGCCATTGTAATGTACAGCACAGTCAGTACAGTCAGTAACAGAGCCATTGTACTGTACAGCACAGTCAGTACAGTCAGTAACAGAGCCATTGAACTGTACATCACAGTCAGTACAGTCAGTAACAGAGCCATTGAACTGTACATCACTCAGTACAGTCAGTAACAGAGCCATTGTATTGTCCAGCACAGTCAGTACAGTCAGTAACAGAGCCATCGTACTGTACAGCACAGTCAGTACAGTCAGTAACAGAGCCAAAGTACTGTACAGCACAGTCAGTACAGTCAGTAACAGAGCCATTGTACTGTACAGCACAGTCAGTACAGTCAGTAACAGAGCCATTGAACTGTACAGCACAGTCAGTACAGTCAGTAACAGAGCCATTGTACTGTACATCACAGTCAGTACAGTCAGTAACAGAGCCATTGTACTGTACAGCACAGTCAGTACAGTCAGTAACAGAGCCATTGTACTGTACAGCACAGTCAGTACAGTCAGTAACAGAGCCATTGAACTGTACAGCACAGTCAGTACAGTCAGTAACAGAGCCATTGTACTGTACAGCACAGTCAGTACAGTCAGTAACAGAGCCATTGTACTGTACAGCACAGTCAGTACAGTCAGTAACAGAGCCATTGAACTGTACATCACAGTCAGTACAGTCAGTAACAGATCCATTATACTGTACAGCACAGTCAGTACAGTCAGTAACAGAGCCATTGTACTGTACAGCACAGTCAGTACAGTCAGTAACAGAGCCATTGTACTGTACAGCACAGTCAGTACAGTCAGTAACAGAGCCATTGTACTGTACAGCACAGTCAGTACAGTCAGTAACAGAGCTATTGTACTGTACAGCACAGTCAGTACAGTCAGTAACAGAGCCATTGTACTGTACAGCACAGTCAGTACAGTCAGTAACAGAGCCATTGTACTGTACAGCACAGTCAGTACAGTCAGTAACAGAGCCATTGAACTGTACAGCACAGTCAGCACAGTCAGTATCAGAGCCATTGTACTGTACAGCACAGTCAGTACAGTCAGTAACAGCGTCATTGTACTGTACAGCACAGTCAGTACAGTCAGTAACAGCGTCATTGTACTGTACAGCACAGTCAGTACAGTCAGTAACAGCGTCATTGTACTGTACAGCACTGTCAGTACAGTCAGTAACAGAGCCATTGTACTGTACAGCACAGTCAGTACAGTCAGTAACAGAGCCATTATACTGTACAGCACAGTCAGTACAGTCAGTAACAGCGTCATTGTACTGTACAGCACAGTCTGTACAGTCAGTAACAGAGCCATTGTACCGTACAGCACAGTCAGTACAGTCAGTAACAGAGCCATTGAACTGTACATCACAGTCAGTACAGTCAGTAACAGAGCCATTGAACTGTACATCACAGTCAGTACAGTCAGTAACAGAGCCATTGAACTGTACATCACAGTCAGTACAGTCAGTAACAGAGCCATTGAACTGTACATCACAGTCAGTACAGTCAGTAACAGAGCCATTGAACTGTACATCACAGTCAGTACAGTCAGTAACAGAGCCATTGAACTGTACATCACAGTCAGTACAGTCAGTAACAGAGCTATTGTACTGTACAGCACAGTCAGTACAGTCAGTAACAGAGCCATTGAACTGTACATCACAGTCAGTACAGTCAGTAACAGAGCCATTGTACTGTACAGCACAGTCAGTACAGTCAGTAACAGAGCCATTATACTGTACAGCACAGTCAGTACAGTCAGTAACAGAGCCATTGTACTGTACAACACAGTCAGTAACAGAGCCATTGTACTGTACAGCACAGTCAGTACAGTCAGTAACAGAGCCATTTATACTGTACAGCACAGTCAGTACAGTCAGTAACAGAGCCATTGTACTGTACAGCACAGTCAGTACAGTCAGTAACAGAGCCATTATACTGTACAGCACCCTCAGTACAGTCAGTAACAGAACCATTGTACTGTCCAGCACCGTCAGTACAGTCAGTAACAGAACCATTGTACTGTACAGCACAGTCAGTACAGTCAGTAACAGAGCCATTTTACTGTACAACACAGTCAGTAACAGAACCATTGTACTGTACAGCACCGTCAGTACAGTCAGTAACAGAACCATTGTACTGTACAGTACAGTCAGTACAGTCAGTAACAGAGCCATTGTACCGTACAGCACCATCAGTGCAGTCAGTAACAGAGCCATTGTACTGTACAGCACAGTCAGTACAGTCAGTAACAGAGCCATTGTACTGTACAGCACAGTCAGTACAGTCAGTAACAGAGCCATTATACTGAACATCACAGTCAGTACAGTCAGTAACAGAGCCATTATACTGTACATCACAGTCAGTACAGTCAGTAACAGAGCCATTGTACTGTACAGCACAGTCAGTACAGTCAGTAACAGAACCATTGTACTGTACAGCACAGTCAGTACAGTCAGTAACAGAGCCATTGTACTGTACAGCACAGTCAGTACAGTCGGTAACAGAGCCATTGTACTGTACAGCACAGTCAGTACAGTCAGTAACAGAGCCATTGTAATCTACAGCACAGTCAGTACAGTCAGTAACAAAGCCATTGTACTGTACAGCACAGTCAGTACAGTCAGTAACAGAGCCATTGTACTGTACAGCACAGTCAGTACAGTCAGTAACAGAGCCATTGTACTGTACAGCACAGTCAGTACAGTCAGTAACAGAGCCATTGTACTGTACAGCACAGTCAGTACAGACAGTAACAGAGCCATTGAACTGTACATCACAGTCAGCACAGTCAGTAACAGAGCCATTGTACTGTACAGCACAGTCATTACAGTCAGTAACAGAGCCATTGTACTGTACAGCACAGTCAGTACAGTCAGTAACAGAGCCATTGTACTGTACAGCACAGTCAGTACAGTCAGTAACAGAGCCATTGTACTGTACAGCACAGTCAGTACAGTCAGTAACAGAGCCATTATACTGAACATCACAGTCAGTACAGTCAGTAACAGAGCCATTATACTGTACATCACAGTCAGTACAGTCAGTAACAGAGCCATTATACTTTAAAGCACAGTCAGTACAGTCAGTAACAGGGTCATTGTACTGTACAGCACAGTCAGTACAGTCAGTAACAGAGCCATTGTACTGTACAGCACAGTCAGTACAGTCAGTAACAGAGCCATTGTACTGTACAGCACAGTCAGTACAGTCAGTAACAGGGTCATTGTACTGTACATCACAGTCAGTACAGTCAGTAACAGAGCCATTGTACTGTACAGCACAGTCAGTACAGTCAGTAACAGAGCCATTGTACTGTACAGCACAGTCAGTACAGTCAGTAACAGAGCCATTGAACTGTACAGCACAGTCAGTACAGTCAGTAACAGAGCCATTGTACTGTACAGCACAGTCAGTACAGTCAGTAACAGGGTCATTGTACTGTACAGCACAGTCAGTACAGTCAGTAACAGAGCCATTGTACTGTACAGCACAGTCAGTACAGTCAGTAACAGAGCCATTGTACTGTACAGCACAGTCAGTACAGTCAGTAACAGAGCCATTGTACTGTACAGCACAGTCAGTACAGTCAGTAACAGAGCCATTGTACTGTACAGCACAGTCAGTACAGTCAGTAACAGAGCCATTGTACTGTACAGCACAGTCAGTACAGTCAGTAACAGAGCCATTGTACTGTACAGCACAGTCAGTACAGTCAGTAACAGAGCCATTGTACTGTACAGCACAGTCAGTACAGTCAGTAACAGAGCCATTGTACTGTACAGCACAGTCAGTACAGTCAGTAACAGAGCCATTGTACTGTACAGCACAGTCAGTACAGTCAGTAACAGAGCCATTGAACTGTACAGCACAGTCAGTACAGTCAGTAACAGAGCCATTGAACTGTACAGCACAGTCAGTACAGTCAGTAACAGAGCTATTGTACTGTACAGCACAGTCAGTACAGTCAGTATCAGAGCCATTGTACTGTACAGCACAGTCAGTACAGTCAGTAACAGCGTCATTGTACTGTACAGCACAGTCAGTACAGTCAGTAACAGCGTCATTGTACTGTACAGCACTGTCAGTACAGTCAGTAACAGAGCCATCGTACTGTACAGCACAGTCAGTACAGTCAGTAACAGAGCCATTGTACTGTACAGCACAGTCAGTACAGTCAGTAACAGCGTCATTGTACTGTACAGCACAGTCTGTACAGTCAGTAACAGAGCCATTGTACCGTACAGCACAGTCAGTACAGTCAGTAACCGAGCCATTGAACTGTACATCACAGTCAGTACAGTCAGTAACAGAGCCATTGTACTGTACATCACAGTCAGTACAGTCAGTAACAGAGCCGTTGAACTGTACATCACAGTCAGTACAGTCAGTAACAGAGCCATTGAACTGTACATCACAGTCAGTACAGTCAGTAACAGAGCCATTGAACTGTACATCACAGTCAGTACAGTCAGTAACAGAGCCATTGAACTGTACATCACAGTCAGTACAGTCAGTAACAGAGCCATTGAACTGTACATCACAGTCAGTACAGTCAGTAACAGAGCCATTGAACTGTACATCACAGTCAGTACAGTCAGTAACAGAGCCATCGTACTGTACAGCACAGTCAGTACAGTCAGTAACAGAGCCATTGTACTGTACAGCACAGTCAGTAACAGAGCCATTGTACTGTACAGCACAGTCAGTACAGTCAGTAACAGAGCCATTGTACTGTACAGCACAGTCAGTACAATCAGTAACAGAGCCATCGTACTGTACAGCACAGTCAGTACAGTCAGTAACAGAGCCATTGTACTGTACAGCACAGTCAGTACAGTCAGTAACAGAGCCATTGAACTGTACAGCACAGTCAGTACAGTCAGTAACAGAGCCATTGTAATGTACAGCACAGTCAGTACAGTCAGTAACAGAGCCATTGTACTGTACAGCACAGTCAGTACAGTCAGTAACAGAGCCATTGAACTGTACATCACAGTCAGTACAGTCAGTAACAGAGCCATTGAACTGTACATCACTCAGTACAGTCAGTAACAGAGCCATTGTATTGTCCAGCACAGTCAGTACAGTCAGTAACAGAGCCATCGTACTGTACAGCACAGTCAGTACAGTCAGTAACAGAGCCAAAGTACTGTACAGCACAGTCAGTACAGTCAGTAACAGAGCCATTGTACTGTACAGCACAGTCAGTACAGTCAGTAACAGAGCCATTGAACTGTACAGCACAGTCAGTACAGTCAGTAACAGAGCCATTGTACTGTACATCACAGTCAGTACAGTCAGTAACAGAGCCATTGTACTGTACAGCACAGTCAGTACAGTCAGTAACAGAGCCATTGTACTGTACAGCACAGTCAGTACAGTCAGTAACAGAGCCATTGAACTGTACAGCACAGTCAGTACAGTCAGTAACAGAGCCATTGTACTGTACAGCACAGTCAGTACAGTCAGTAACAGAGCCATTGTACTGTACAGCACAGTCAGTACAGTCAGTAACAGAGCCATTGAACTGTACATCACAGTCAGTACAGTCAGTAACAGATCCATTATACTGTACAGCACAGTCAGTACAGTCAGTAACAGAGCCATTGTACTGTACAGCACAGTCAGTACAGTCAGTAACAGAGCCATTGTACTGTACAGCACAGTCAGTACAGTCAGTAACAGAGCCATTGTACTGTACAGCACAGTCAGTACAGTCAGTAACAGAGCTATTGTACTGTACAGCACAGTCAGTACAGTCAGTAACAGAGCCATTGTACTGTACAGCACAGTCAGTACAGTCAGTAACAGAGCCATTGTACTGTACAGCACAGTCAGTACAGTCAGTAACAGAGCCATTGAACTGTACAGCACAGTCAGCACAGTCAGTATCAGAGCCATTGTACTGTACAGCACAGTCAGTACAGTCAGTAACAGCGTCATTGTACTGTACAGCACAGTCAGTACAGTCAGTAACAGCGTCATTGTACTGTACAGCACAGTCAGTACAGTCAGTAACAGCGTCATTGTACTGTACAGCACTGTCAGTACAGTCAGTAACAGAGCCATTGTACTGTACAGCACAGTCAGTACAGTCAGTAACAGAGCCATTATACTGTACAGCACAGTCAGTACAGTCAGTAACAGCGTCATTGTACTGTACAGCACAGTCTGTACAGTCAGTAACAGAGCCATTGTACCGTACAGCACAGTCAGTACAGTCAGTAACAGAGCCATTGAACTGTACATCACAGTCAGTACAGTCAGTAACAGAGCCATTGAACTGTACATCACAGTCAGTACAGTCAGTAACAGAGCCATTGAACTGTACATCACAGTCAGTACAGTCAGTAACAGAGCCATTGAACTGTACATCACAGTCAGTACAGTCAGTAACAGAGCCATTGAACTGTACATCACAGTCAGTACAGTCAGTAACAGAGCCATTGAACTGTACATCACAGTCAGTACAGTCAGTAACAGAGCCATTGAACTGTACATCACAGTCAGTACAGTCAGTAACAGAGCCATTGAACTGTACATCACAGTCAGTACAGTCAGTAACAGAGCCATTGTACTGTACAGCACAGTCAGTAACAGAGCCATTGTACTGTACAGCACAGTCAGTACAGTCAGTAACAGAGCCATTGTACTGTACAGCACAGTCAGTACAGTCAGTAACAGAGCCATCGTACTGTACAGCACAGTCAGTACAGTCAGTAACAGAGCCATCGTACTGTACAGCACAGTCAGTACAGTCAGTAACAGAGCCATTGTACTGTACAGCACAGTCAGTACAGTCAGTAACAGAGCCATTGAACTGTACAGCACAGTCAGTACAGTCAGTAACAGAGCCATTGTAATGTACAGCACAGTCAGTACAGTCAGTAACAGAGCCATTGTACTGTACAGCACAGTCAGTACAGTCAGTAACAGAGCCATTGAACTGTACATCACAGTCAGTACAGTCAGTAACAGAGCCATTGAACTGTACATCACACTCAGTACAGTCAGTAACAGAGCCATTGAACTGTACATCACACTCAGTACAGTCAGTAACAGAGCCATCGTACTGTACAGCACAGTCAGTACAGTCAGTAACAGAGCCATCTTACTGTACAGCACAGTCAGTACAGTCAGTAACAGAGCCATTGTACTGTACAGCACAGTCAGTACAGTCAGTAACAGAGCCATTGAACTGTACAGCACAGTCAGTACAGTCAGTAACAGAGCCATTGTACTGTACATCACAGTCAGTACAGTCAGTAACAGAGCCATTGTACTGTACAGCACAGTCAGTACAGTCAGTAACAGAGCCAATGTACTGTACAGCACAATCAGTACAGTCAGTAACAGAGCCATTGTACTGTACAGCACAGTCAGTACAGTCAGTAACAGAGCCATTGTACTGTACAGCACAGTCAGTACAGTCAGTAACAGAGCCATTGAACTGTACATCACAGTCAGTACAGTCAGTAACAGAGCCATTATACTGTACAGCACAGTCAGTACAGTCAGTAACAGAGCCATTGTACTGTACAGCACAGTCAGTACAGTCAGTAACAGAGCCATTGAACTGTACAGCACAGTCAGTACAGTCAGTAACAGAGCCATTGTACTGTACAGCACAGTCAGTACAGTCAGTAACAGAGCTATTGTACTGTACAGCACAGTCAGTACAGTCAGTAACAGAGCCATTATACTGTACAGCACAGTCAGTACAGTCAGTAACAGAGCCATTGTACTGTACAGCACAGTCAGTACAGTCAGTAACAGAGCCATTGAACTGTACAGCACAGTCAGTACAGTCAGTATCAGAGCCATTGTACTGTACAGCACAGTCAGTACAGTCAGTAACAGCGTCATTGTACTGTACAGCACAGTCAGTACAGTCAGTAACAGCGTCATTGTACTGTACAGCACAGTCAGTACAGTCAGTAACAGCGTCATTGTACTGTACAGCACTGTCAGTACAGTCAGTAACAGAGCCATTGTACTGTACAGCACAGTCAGTACAGTCAGTAACAGAGCCATTGTACCGTACAGCACAGTCAGTACAGTCAGTAACAGAGCCATTGTACTGTACAGCACAGTCAGTACAGTCAGTAACAGAGCCATTGTACTGTACAGCACAGTCAGTACAGTCAGTAACAGCGTCATTGTACTGTACAGCACAGTCTGTACAGTCAGTAACAGAGCCATTGTACCGTACAGCACAGTCAGTACAGTCAGTAACAGAGCCATTGAACTGTACATCACAGTCAGTACAGTCAGTAACAGAGCCATTGAACTGTACATCACAGTCAGTACAGTCAGTAACAGAGCCATTGAACTGTACAGCACAGTCAGTACAGTCAGTAACAGAGCCATTGTACTGTACAGCACAGTCAGTACAGTCAGTAACAGAGCCATTGTACTGTACAGCACAGTCAGTACAGTCAGTAACAGCGTCATTGTACTGTACAGCACAGTCTGTACAGTCAGTAACAGAGCCATTGTACCGTACAGCACAGTCAGTACAGTCAGTAACAGAGCCATTGAACTGTACATCACAGTCAGTACAGTCAGTAACAGAGCCATTGAACTGTACATCACAGTCAGTACAGTCAGTAACAGAGCCATTGAACTGTACATCACAGTCAGTACAGTCAGTAACAGAGCCATTGAACTGTACATCACAGTCAGTACAGTCAGTAACAGAGCCATTGAACTGTACATCACAGTCAGTACAGTCAGTAACAGAGCCATTGAACTGTACATCACAGTCAGTACAGTCAGTAACAGAGCCATTGAACTGTACATCACAGTCAGTACAGTCAGTAACAGAGCCATTGAACTGTACATCACAGTCAGTACAGTCAGTAACAGAGCCATTGAACTGTACATCACAGTCAGTACAGTCAGTAACAGAGCCATTGTACTGTACAGCACAGTCAGTAACAGAGCCATTGTACTGTACAGCACAGTCAGTACAGTCAGTAACAGAGCCATCGTACTGTACAGCACAGTCAGTACAGTCAGTAACAGAGCCATCGTACTGTACAGCACAGTCAGTACAGTCAGTAACAGAGCCATTGTACTGTACAGCACAGTCAGTACAGTCAGTAACAGAGCCATTGAACTGTACAGCACAGTCAGTACAGTCAGTAACAGAGCCATTGTACTGTACAGCACAGTCAGTACAGTCAGTAACAGAGCCATTGAACTGTACATCACAGTCAGTACAGTCAGTAACAGAGCCATTGAACTGTACATCACACTCAGTACAGTCAGTAACAGAGCCATCGTACTGTACAGCACAGTCAGTACAGTCAGTAACAGAGCCATCGTACTGTACAGCACAGTCAGTACAGTCAGTAACAGAGCCATCGTACTGTACAGCACAGTCAGTACAGTCAGTAACAGAGCCATTGTACTGTACAGCACAGTCAGTACAGTCAGTAACAGAGCCATTGAACTGTACAGCACAGTCAGTACAGTCAGTAACAGAGCCATTGTACTGTACATCACAGTCAGTACAGTCAGTAACAGAGCCATTGTACTGTACATCACAGTCAGTACAGTCAGTAACAGAGCCATTGTACTGTACAGCACAGTCAGTACAGTCAGTAACAGAGCCATTGTACTGTACAGCACAGTCAGTACAGTCAGTAACAGAGCCATTGTACTGTACAGCACAGTCAGTACAGTCAGTAACAGAGCCATTGTACTGTACATCACAGTCAGTACAGTCAGTAACAGAACCATTGTACTGTACAGCACAGTCAGTACAGTCAGTAACAGAGCCATTGTACTGTACATCACAGTCAGTACAGTCAGTAACAGAGCCATTGTACTGTACAGCACAGTCAGTACAGTCAGTAACAGAGCCATTGTACTGTACAGCACAGTCAGTACAGTCAGTAACAGAGCCATTGTACTGTACATCACAGTCAGTACAGTCAGTAACAGAGCCATTGAACTGTACATCACAGTCAGTACAGTCAGTAACAGAGCCATTGAACTGTACATCACAGTCAGTAAAATCAGTAACAGAGCCATTGTACTGTACATCACAGTCAGTACAGTCAGTAACAGAGCCATCGTACTGTACAGCACAGTCAGTACAGTCAGTAACAGGGTCATTGTACTGTACATCACAGTCAGTACAGTCAGTAACAGAGCCATTGTACCGTACAGCACAGTCAGTACAGTCAGTAACAGAGCCATTATACCGTACAGCACAGTCAGTACAGTCAGTAACAGGGTCATTGTACTGTACATCACAGTCAGTACAGTCAGTAACAGAGCCATTGTACTGTACAGCACAGTCAGTAACAGAGCCATTGTACTGTACAGCACAGTCAGTACAGTCAGTAACAGAGCCATCGTACTGTACAGCACAGTCAGTACAGTCAGTAACAGAGCCATCGTACTGTACAGCACAGTCAGTACAGTCAGTAACAGAGCCATTGTACTGTACAGCACAGTCAGTACAGTCAGTAACAGAGCCATTGAACTGTACAGCACAGTCAGTACAGTCAGTAACAGAGCCATTGTACTGTACAGCACAGTCAGTACAGTCAGTAACAGAGCCATTGAACTGTACATCACAGTCAGTACAGTCAGTAACAGAGCCATTGAACTGTACATCACACTCAGTACAGTCAGTAACAGAGCCATCGTACTGTACAGCACAGTCAGTACAGTCAGTAACAGAGCCATCGTACTGTACAGCACAGTCAGTACAGTCAGTAACAGAGCCATCGTACTGTACAGCACAGTCAGTACAGTCAGTAACAGAGCCATTGTACTGTACAGCACAGTCAGTACAGTCAGTAACAGAGCCATTGAACTGTACAGCACAGTCAGTACAGTCAGTAACAGAGCCATTGTACTGTACATCACAGTCAGTACAGTCAGTAACAGAGCCATTGTACTGTACATCACAGTCAGTACAGTCAGTAACAGAGCCATTGTACTGTACATCACAGTCAGTACAGTCAGTAACAGAGCCATTGTACTGTACAGCACAGTCAGTACAGTCAGTAACAGAGCCATTGTACTGTACAGCACAGTCAGTACAGTCAGTAACAGAACCATTGTACTGTACAGCACAGTCAGTACAGTCAGTAACAGAGCCATTGTACTGTACAGCACAGTCAGTACAGTCAGTAACAGAGCCATTGTACTGTACATCACAGTCAGTACAGTCAGTAACAGAGCCATTGTACTGTACATCACAGTCAGTACAGTCAGTAACAGAGCCATTGTACTGTACAGCACAGTCAGTACAGTCAGTAACAGAGCCATTGTACTGTACAGCACAGTCAGTACAGTCAGTAACAGAGCCATTGTACTGTACAGCACAGTCAGTACAGTCAGTAACAGAGCCATTGTACTGTACATCACAGTCAGTACAGTCAGTAACAGAACCATTGTACTGTACAGCACAGTCAGTACAGTCAGTAACAGAGCCATTGTACTGTACATCACAGTCAGTACAGTCAGTAACAGAGCCATTGTACTGTACAGCACAGTCAGTACAGTCAGTAACAGAGCCATTGTACTGTACAGCACAGTCAGTACAGTCAGTAACAGAGCCATTGTACTGTACATCACAGTCAGTACAGTCAGTAACAGAGCCATTGAACTGTACATCACAGTCAGTACAGTCAGTAACAGAGCCATTGAACTGTACATCACAGTCAGTAAAATCAGTAACAGAGCCATTGTACTGTACATCACAGTCAGTACAGTCAGTAACAGAGCCATCGTACTGTACAGCACAGTCAGTACAGTCAGTAACAGAGCCATCGTACTGTACAGCACAGTCAGTACAGTCAGTAACAGGGTCATTGTACTGTACATCACAGTCAGTACAGTCAGTAACAGAGCCATTGTACCGTACAGCACAGTCAGTACAGTCAGTAACAGAGCCATTATACCGTACAGCACAGTCAGTAAAGCTGCCTCTACACTCCCCCCCAATCCCAGGGACAGGGACAGCACGGGGTTAGATACAGAGTAAAGCTTCCTCTACACTGTCCACCCCATCCCAGGGACAGGGACAGCATGGGGTCAGATACAGAATAAAGCTTCCTCTACACTGTCCACCCCATCCCAGGGACAGGGACAGCACGGGGTTAGAGACAGAGTACAGCTCCCTCTACACTCCCCCCCTAATCCCAGGGATAGGGACAGCACGGGGTTAGATACAGAGTAAAGCTCCCTCTACACTGTCCCCCCCATCCCAGGGACAGGGACAGCACGGGGTTAGATACAGAGTAAAGCTCCCTCTACACTCCCCCCCCCTAATCCCAGGGACAGGGACAGCACGGGGTTAGATACAGAGTAAAGCTCCCTCTACACTCCCCCCCCATCCCAGGGACAGGGACAGCACGGGGTTAGATACAGAGCAAAGCTTCCTCTACACTGACCTCCCCTAATCCCAGGGACAGGAACAGCTCGGGGTTAGATACAGAGTAAAGCTCCCTCTACACTCCCCCCCTAATCCCAGGGACATGGACAGCACGGGGTTAGATACAGAGCAAAGCTCCCACTACACTCCCCCCCCCAATCGCAGGGACAGGGAGAGCACGGGGTTAGATACAGAGTAAAGCTCCCTCTACACTCCCCCCCTAATCCCAGGGACAGGGCCAGCACAGGGTTAGATACAGAGTAAAGCTCCCTCTACACGGTCCCCCCAATCCCAGGGACAGGGCCAGCACAGGGTTAGATACAGAGTAAAGCTCCCTCTACACTGTCCCCCCAAACCCAGGGACAGGGACAGCACAGGGTTAGATACAGAGTAAAGCTCCCTCTACACTGTCCCCCCAATCCCAGGGACAGCACAGAGTTAGATACAGAGTAAAGCTCCCTCTACACTGTCCCCCCAATCCCAGGGACAGGGACAGCACAGGGTTAGATACAGAGTAA
>NW_027310214.1:0-150859 GCF_047496795.1 Chiloscyllium punctatum | reverse complement strand
CTCTCTCCCCACATCGCCCCTCTGTCTCCCCCTCTCTCCCCTCTCTCTCCCTCATTAGTCCCCGTCTCGTCCCCTTTCATCACCTCTCTCTCCCCTTGTCCCTTCTCTCTCACCCCCGTCCCCTCTCACTCCCCTCGCTCTCTCTCTCTCCTCCCCTCTAGCTTCCTCCCCTCTCTCTCCTTCTCTCGTCCCCTCTCTTTGCCCCTCTCGTCCGCTAGCTCCCTTTCTCATTACCTGTTCCCCCCTCTCTTCCTCCCCTCTCTCTCCTTCTCTCGTCCCCTCTCTTTCCCCCTCTCGTCCGCTAGCTCCCTCTCTCATTACCTGTTCCCCCCTCTCTTCCCCCTCTCTCTCTCTCTCGTCCCCTCTTTCCCCTCACTCATCCCCTCTCTCCCCCTCTCATCCCCTCGCTCTCCCCTCTCTCTCATCCCCGCGCTCTCCCTCTCTCTCCCAGTCACCCCATCATCCCCGCGCTCTCCCACTCTCGTCCCCTCTCTCTCCCTCTCTTCTCCCCTCTCTCTCCCTCCCCTTTCTCTTCCTCTCTCGACTCTCTCTCTCCACCCTCGTCCTCTCTCTCTCCCCCTCTTGTCCCACCTCTCTTACCTTCTCTCTCCCCCCTCTCTCCCTCTCTCACTCCCCCACTTTCTCCCCATCGTCGCCTCTCTCCCCTCCTCTCTTCCCCTCGTTCCCCCCTCTCATCACCTCTCTCCCCACTCTCTTCCCCCTCTCTCATCCCCTCATGTCACCTCTTTCTCCCTTCTCTCCCCCTCTCATCCCCTCTCTCTCCCCTCTCTAGTCCCCTCTCCCTACCCCTCTATCTCTCCCTCTCGCGTCCCCTCTCTCTTCCTCTCTCTCCCCATCACCCCCATCGTCCCTGCTCTCACTCCCTCTCGTCCCCTCTCTCTTCCCCCATCATCCCCTCTCTCTCCCCTTCTCCTCCCCGCTCTCTCCCCCTCTCGTCCCCTCTCTCTTCCCCTATCGTCCCTTCTCTCTCACACCCGTCCACTCACTCCTCTCTCGTCCCTTCTCTCTCTCTCTCTCTTCCCCCTCGCGCCCCTCTCTCTCCCTCTCTCAATCCTCTCCCTCCACCCTCGTCCTCTCTCATTCCCCCTCTTGTCCCACTTCTGTTACCCTCTCCCTCCCCCTCTCTCCGCCTCTCACTCCTCCACTCTCCCCCCATCATCCCCTCTCTCTCCTTCTCTCGTCCCCTCTCTCCCCCCCTCTCGTCCTTTCGCTCACCCCTCTCATCACCTCTCTCCCCCTTTCTCTTCCCCTCTCTCTCTCTCTCATCCACTCTCTCTCCCCTCTCTCGTCCCCTCTCTCGTCCTCTCATCCAATCTCTCTCCCCTGTCTCGTCCCCTCTCTCCTCCTCTCATCCAATCTCTCTCCCCTGTCTCGTCCCAGCTCTGTCCCTCTCTCTCCCGGTCACCCCCATCGTCCCCGCGCTCCCCCCCCTCTCATCCCCTCTCTCTTCCCCCATCATCCCTTCTCTCTCTCCCATCCTCCCCTCTCTCTCCCTCTCTCGTCCCCTCTCTCCCCCTCCCTTCTCCTCTCTCTCCCACCCCTTTCTCTCCCTCTCTCAACCCTCTCTCTCCACCCTCGTCCTCTCTCTCTCCCACCCTCTTGTCCCACTTCTGTTACCCTCTCCCTCCCCCCTCTCTCCGCCTCTCACTCCTCCCCTCTCCCCCAATCGTCCCCTCTCTCTCCCCTCTATCGTCCACTCGCTCCCCCCTCTCATCACCTCTCTCCCCCTCTCTCTTCCGCTCTCTCTCTCTCCTCTCTCACCCCCTCTCCCTCTCTCCCTCTCTCGTCCCCTCTGTCTCCCTTTCTCTCCCCTCTCTCGTCCCCTCTCCCTCTCTCCTCTCTCACCCCCTCTCCCTCTCTCCCTCTCTCGTCCCCTCTGTCTCCCTTTCTCTCCCCATCACGCCCATCGTCCCCGCTCTCTCCACCTCTCGTCCCCTCTCTCTCCCCGCATCATCCCCTCTCTCTCCCACATCCTCCCATCTCTCTCCCTCTCTCGACCCCTCTCTCCCCCCTTCTCGTCCCCTCTCTCTTCCCCCATCGACCCTTCTCTCTCACCCCCATTCCCCACTCCCCTCTCGTCCCCTCTCTTTCCCTCCCCTCTCTTTCCCTCTCTCGTCCCTTCTCTCTCCATCCTCGTCCTCTCTCTCTCCCCCTAATGTCCCACCTCTCTTGCCCTCTCTCTCTCGCCCCTCTCTCCCCCCTCACTGCCCCCCTCTCTCCCCATCATCCCATCTCTCTCCCTCTCTCGACCCCTGTCTCTCCCACTCTCGTCCCCTCTCTCTCCCCCCATCGAACCTTTTCTCTCACCCCCATCCTCGTCCCCTCTCTCTACCCCCATAATCCCCTCCTTGCCCCCTCTCTCCCCTCTCTCCCCTCTCTCTACCCCCATTGTCCCTCTCTCTTCCCCATCGTCCCCCCCTCCCCTCTTTTCCCCTCTCTCTCCCTCTCTCCTCCCCTCTCTCTCCCTTCCCCCTCTCTGCCTCTCTCGTCCCATCTCTCTCCATACTCGTCCTCTCTCTCTCCCCCTCTTGTCCCAACTCTCTTACCACCTCCCACCCCCTCTCTCCCCTCTCCCCATCCTCCCCTCTGTGTCCCTCTCTCGTCCCCTCTCTCCCCCCTCCCTTCCCCTCTCTCTACCTCCCCTTTCTCTCCCTCTCTCAACCCTCTCTCTCCACCCTCGTCCTCTCTCGCTCCCACCCTCTTGTCCCACTTCTGTTACCCTCTCCCTCCCCCCTCTCTCCGCCTCTCACTCCTCCCCTCCTCCCCCAATCGTCCCCTCTCTCTCCCCTCTATCGTCCACTCGCTCCCCCTCTCATCACCTCTCTCCCCCTCTCTCTTCCGCTCTCTCTCTCTCGCCCACTCTCTCTCCCCCTCACGTCTCCTCTCTCTCCCCTCTCTCGTCCCCTCTCCCTCTCTCCTCTCTCACCCCCTCTCCCTCTCTCCCTCTCTCGTCCCCTCTGTCTCCCTTTCTCTCCCCATCACGCCCATCGTCCCCGCTCTCTCCACCTCTCGTCCCCTCTCTCTCCCCCCATCATCCCCTCTCTCTCCCCCATCCTCCCATCTCTCTCCCTCTCTCGACCCCTCTCTCTCCCCCCTTCTCGTCCCCTCTCTCTTCCCCCATCGACCCTTCTCTCTCACCCCGTCCCCCCCCACCTCTCTCTTCCCCTCTCTCTCTCTCATCCACTCTCTCTCCCCCTCACGTCACCTCTCTCTCCCCTCTCTCGTCCGCTCTCTCCTCCTCTCATCCAATCTCTCTCTCCCTCTCTCGTCCCCTCTGTCTCCCTCTCTCTCCCCGTCACCCCCACCGTCCCCACTCTCTCCACCTCTCGTCCCCTCTCTCTCCCCCATCATCCCCTCTCTCTCTCCCATCCTCCCATCTGTCTCCCTCTCTCGACCCCACTCTCTCCCCCTCTCGTCTCCTCTCTACCCCCATCGACCCTTCTCTCTCACCCCGTCCCCCCCCACCTCTCATCCACTCTCTCTCCCTCTCTCCTTCCCTCTCTCTCCCTCCCCTCTCTTTCCCTCTCTCGTCCCTTCTCTCTCCACCCTCGTCCTCTCTCTCTCCCCCTCTTGTCCCACCTCTCTTGCTCTCTCTCTCGCCCCTCTCTCCCCTCTCACTGCCCCCTCTCCCCATTTTCCCCTGTCTCTCCCCTCTCGTCCCCTCATTGCCCCATCTTATCACCCTCTCTCTTTCCCTCTCTCCTCCCCTCTCTCCCTCTATCTCTCCTCCCTATCTTTCTCTCGTCCCCTCTCTCCCCCTTCTCCCTCTCTCGTCCCCTCTCTCTGCCCCCATCATCCCCGCTCTGCCCCCTCTCTCCCCCTCTCTCCCCTCTCTCTACCCCCATCGTCCACTCTCTCAACCCCATCCCCCTCCCCTCTTTTCCCCTCTCTCTCCCTCTCTCCTCCCCTCTCTCTCCCTTCCCCCTCTCTGCCTCTCTCGTCCTATCTCTCTCCACACTCGTCCTCTCTCTCTCCCCTTCTTGTCCCACCTCTCTTACCCTCTCCCAGTCCCCTCTCTCCCCTCGCTCTCCCATCCTCCCCTCTGTCTCCCTCTCTCGTCCCCTCTCTCCCCCTCCCTTCCCCTTATTCTGCCCCTCTCGTCACCTCTCTCGCCCCTCTGTCTCACCTCTCTCATCCCCTCTCTCTCCCCTCTCTGTCCCCTCTCTCTCCACTCTCTCGTTCCCGCTCTTTCCCCCTCTCTCTCCCTCTCTTGTCCCCTCTCTTTCCCACTCTTTTCTGCTACCTCTCCCCTCTCATACACACACTTTCCCTCTCTCTCTCCCCCTCATCCCCAACCCCCCCTCTTGTCCCCTCTCTCTCCCCTCTCGTCGCCTCTCTCTCCCCCCGTCACCTCTCTCTCCCCTCTCTTGTCCCATCTCTCTTCCCCCCATGGTCTGCTCTCTCTCTCCCTCTCTCTCCCCCTCTGACCCCATCGACCCCTCTCTCCCCCCTTTCATCCCCTGTCTCTCCCCCTCTGGCACCCTCTCTCTCCCCCCAACGTCCCCCTCTCTCCATCTCTCTCCCCTATCTCTCTCCCATCGTTCCCTCTCTCTCCCCCCTCATACCTTCTCTCTCACCCCCCGTCCCCCCTCTCTCCCTCTCTCGTCTCCTCTCTCTACCTCTCTCGTCCCCTCTCTCTCACCCCATCCTCTCTGTCTCCCCCCTTGTCCCATCTCTCTTACACTCTCTCTCCCCCATCTCTCCCCTCTCACTCTCCCTCTCTCCCCATCGTCTCCTCTCATTCCCCTCTCGTCCCCTCACCAGCCCCTCTCATCACCTCTCCCCTCTCTCCCTCTCACTCCCCTCTCTCTCACCTCTCTCGTCCCCTCTCTCTCTCCCTCTCACCCTCTCTCATCCCCCCTCTCTCCCCATCATCCCATCTCTCTCCCTCTCTCGACCCCTGTCTCTCCCACTCTCGTCCCCTCTCTCTCCCCCCATCGAACCTTTTCTCTCACCCCCATCCCCCCTCTCCCCTCTCGTCCGCTCTCTCTCCCTCTCTCCTCCCCTCTCTCTCCCTCGCCTCTCCTTCCCTCTCTCGTCCCTTCTCTCTCCACCCTCGTCCTCTCTCTCCCCCTCTTGTCCCACCTCTCTTGCACGCTTTCTTGCCCCTCTCCCCATCGTCCCCTCCCTCTCTCCCCCTCTAGTCCCCTCACTACCCCATCTCATCACCTTGCTCCCCGCTCTCTTCCCCTCTCTCCCTCTCTCTCTCCTCCCTATCACCTCTCTCGTCACTTCTCTCTCTCCCTTTCTCCATCTCTCGTCCCCTCTCTCTACCCCCATAATCCCCTCCTTGCCCCCTCTCTCCCCTCTCTCCCCTCTCTCTACCCCCATTGTCCCTCTCTCTTCCCCATCGTCCCCCCTCTCCCCTCTTTTCCCCTCTCTCTCCCTCTCTCCTCCCCTCTCTCTCCCTTCCCCCTCTCTGCCTCTCTCGTCCCATCTCTCTCCATACTCGTCCTCTCTCTCTCCCCCTCTTGTCCCAACTCTCTTACCACCTCCCACCCCCTCTCTCCCCTCTCCCCATCCTCCCCTCTGTGTCCCTCTCTCGTCCCCTCTCTCCCCCCTCCCTTCCCCTCTCTCTACCTCCCCTTTCTCTCCCTCTCTCAACCCTCTCTCTCCACCCTCGTCCTCTCTCGCTCCCACCCTCTTGTACCACTTCTGTTACCCTCTCCCTCCCCCCTCTCTCCGCCTCTCACTCCTCCCCTCCTCCCCCAATCGTCCCCTCTCTCTCCCCTCTATCGTCCACTCGCTCCCCCTCTCATCACCTCTCTCCCCCTCTCTCTTCCGCTCTCTCTCTCTCGCCCACTCTCTCTCCCCCTCACGTCTCCTCTCTCTCCCCTCTCTCGTCCCCTCTCCCTCTCTCCTCTCTCACCCCCTCTCCCTCTCTCCCTCTCTCGTCCCCTCTGTCTCCCTTTCTCTCCCCATCACGCCCATCGTCCCCGCTCTCTCCACCTCTCGTCCCCTCTCTCTCCCCCCATCATCCCCTCTCTCTCCCCCATCCTCCCATCTCTCTCCCTCTCTCGACCCCTCTCTCTCCCCCCTTCTCGTCCCCTCTCTCTTCCCCCATCGACCCTTCTCTCTCACCCCCATCCCCCCCTCCCCTCCCGTCCCCTCTCTTTCCCTCCCCTCTCTTTCCCTCTCTCGTCCCTTCTCTCTCCATCCTCGTCCTCTCTCTCTCTCCCCCTCTTGTCCCACCTCTCTTGCCCTCTCTCTCTCGCCCCTCTCTCCCCCCTCACTGCCCCCCTCTCTCCCCATCATCCCATCTCTCTCCCTCTCTCGACCCCTGTCTCTCCCACTCTCGTCCCCTCTCTCTCCCCCCATCGAACCTTTTCTCTCACCCCCATTCCCCCCTCTCCCCTCTCGTCCCCTCACTCTCCCTCTCTCCTCCCCTCTCTCTCCCTCGCCTCTCTTTCCCTCTCTCGTCCCTTCTCTCTCCACCCTCGTCCTCTCTCTCCCCCTCTTGTCCCACCTCTCTTGCACGCTTTCTTGCCCCTCTCCCCATCGTCCCCTCCGTCTCTCCCCCTCTAGTCCCCTCACTACCCCATCTCATCACCTTGCTCCCCGCTCTCTTCCCCTCTCTCCCTCTCTCTCTCCTCCCTATCACCTCTCTCGTCACTTCTCTCTCTCCCTTTCTCCATCTCTCGTCCCCTCTCTCTACCCCCATAATCCCCTCTTTGCCCCCTCTCTCCCCTCTCTCCCCTCTCTCTACCCCCATTGTCCCTCTCTCTTCCCCATCGTCCCCCCTCTCCCCTCTTTTCCCCTCTCTCTCCCTCTCTCCTCCCCTCTCTCTCCCTTCCCCCTCTCTGCCTCTCTCGTCCCATCTGTCTCCACACTCGTCCTCTCTCTCTCCCCCTCTTGTCCCACCTCTCTTACCCTCTCCCACCCCCTCGCTCCCTCTCCCCCATCCTCCCCTCTGTCTCCCTCTCTCGTCCCCTCTCTCCCCCCCCTCCCTTCCCCTCATTCTGCCCCTCTCGTCACTTCTCTCGCCCCTCTGTCTCACCTCTCTCGCCCCTCTGTCTCACCTCTCTCGTCCCCTCTCTCTCCACTCTCTCGTCCCCTCTCTTCCCCACTCTCTTCTGCTATCACCCCCCTCTCATCCACACACTTTCCCTCTCTCTCCCCCCTCATCCCCACCTCCCCCCTCTTGTCCCCTCTCTCTCCCCTCTCATCGCCTCTCTCTCCCACCGTCACCTCTCTCTCCCCTCTCTTGTCCCATCTCTCTTCCCCCCCCCCCGCCCCCCCATGGTCTGCTCTCTCTCTCCCTCTCTCTCCCCCTCTGACCCCATCGACCCCTCTCTCCCCCTTTCGTCCCCTCTCTCTCCACCCAACGTCCCCCCTCTCTCCATCTCTCTCCCCTATCTCTCCCCCATCGTCCCCTCTCTCCCCCCCATCCCTTCGCTCCCCCCTCTCATCACCTCTCTCCCCCTCTCTCTTCCCCTCTCTCTCTCTCATCCACTCTCTCTCCCCCTCACGTCACCTCTCTCTCCCCTCTCTCGTCCGCTCTCTCCTCCTCTCATCCAATCTCTCTCTCCCTCTCTCGTCCCCTCTGTCTCCCTCTCTCTCCCCGTCACCCCCACCGTCCCCACTCTCTCCACCTCTCGTCCCCTCTCTCTCCCCCATCATCCCCTCTCTCTCTCCCATCCTCCCATCTGTCTCCCTCTCTCGACCCCACTCTCTCCCCCTCTCGTCTCCTCTCTACCCCCATCGACCCTTCTCTCCCACCCCGTCCCCCCCCACCTCTCATCCCCTCTCTCTCCCTCTCTCCTTCCCTCTCTCTCCCTCCCCTCTCTTTCCCTCTCTCGTCCCTTCTCTCTCCACCCTCGTCCTCTCTCTCTCCCCCTCTTGTCCCACCTCTCTTGCTCTCTCTCTCGCCCCTCTCTCCCCTCTCACTGCCCCCTCTCCCCATTTTCCCCTGTCTCTCCCCTCTCGTCCCCTCACTGCCCCATCTTATTACCCTCTCTCTTTCCCTCTCTCCTCCCCTCTCTCCCTCTATCTCTCCTCCCTATCTTTCTCTCGTCCCCTCTCTCCCCCTTCTCCCTCTCTCGTCCCCTCTCTCTGCCCCCATCATCCCCGCTCTGCCCCCTCTCTCCCCCTCTCTCCCCTCTCTCTACCCCCATCGTCCACTCTCTCACCCCCATCCCCCTCCCCTCTTTTCCCCTCTCTCTCCCTCTCTCCTCCCCTCTCTCTCCCTTCCCCCTCTCTGCCTCTCTCATCCTATCTCTCTCCACACTCGTCCTCTCTCTCTCCCCTTCTTGTCCCACCTCTCTTACCCTCTCCCAGTCCCCTCTCTCCCCTCGCTCTCCCATCCTCCCCTCTGTCTCCCTCTCTCGTCCCCTCTCTCCCCCTCCCTTCCCCTTATTCTGCCCCTCTCGTCACCTCTCTCGCCCCTCTGTCTCACCTCTCTCATCCCCTCTCTCTCCCCTCTCTGTCCCCTCTCTCTCCACTCTCTCGTTCCCGCTCTTTCCCCCTCTCTCTCCCTCTCTTGTCCCCTCTCTTTCCCACTCTTTTCTGCTACCTCTCCCCTCTCATACACACACTTTCCCTCTCTCTCTCCCCCTCATCCCCAACCCCCCCTCTTGTCCCCTCTCTCTCCCCTCTCGTCGCCTCTCTCTCCCCCCGTCACCTCTCTCTCCCCTCTCTTGTCCCATCTCTCTTCCCCCCATGGTCTGCTCTCTCTCTCCCTCTCTCTCCCCCTCTGACCCCATCGACCCCTCTCTCCCCCCTTTCATCCCCTGTCTCTCCCCCTCTGGCACCCTCTCTCTCCCCCCAACGTCCCCCTCTCTCCATCTCTCTCCCCTATCTCTCCCCCATCGTTCCCTCTCTCTCCCCCCTCATACCTTCTCTCTCACCCCCCGTCCCCCCTCTCTCCCTCTCTCGTCTCCTCTCTCTACCTCTCTCGTCCCCTCTCTCTCACCCCATCCTCTCTGTCTCCCCCCTTGTCCCATCTCTCTTACACTCTCTCTCCCCCATCTCTCCCCTCTCACTCTCCCTCTCTCCCCATCGTCTCCTCTCATTCCCCTCTCGTCCCCTCACCAGCCCCTCTCATCACCTCTCCCCTCTCTCCCTCTCACTCCCCTCTCTCTCACCTCTCTCGTCCCCTCTCTCTCTCCCTCTCACCCTCTCTCATCCCCTCTCTCTCCCCATCAACCCCTCTCTGCCCCCTTCTCCCCCCTCCCCTCTCTCTACCCCCAACGTCCACTCTCTCTCCCTCTCTCATCACCTCTCTCCCCCTCTCATCACCTCTCTCCCCCCATCGTCCGCTCTCTCTTCTCCATCGTCCCCCCTCTCTCCCCCTATCGTCCCTTTTCTCTCACCCCTGTCCCCCCTCTCTCCCCTCGTCCCCACTCTCCCTCTCTCCTCCCCTTTCTCTCCCTCCCCTCTCTATCCCTCTCTCGTCCGCTCTCTCTCCACACTTGTCTTCTCTCTCCCCCTCTTGTCCCACATCTCTTACACTCTCTCTCCCTCTCCTGCCCCCTCTCTCTCCCACTCTCGTTCCCTCTCTCGTCCCCTCTCTCCCCATCTCGTCGCCACATTCCACCCCTCTCGTAACCTCTCTCTCCCCACTCTCTCTCACCTCTCTCGTCCCCCCTCTCTCCCCATCTCATCCCCTCTCTCTCCCCTCTCTCGTCCCCGTTCTTTCCCCCTCTCTCCCCCCTCGTCCGCTACCTCCCCCTCTCATCCCCACTCTTTCCCCCTCTCTCTCCCTCTCTCATCCCCACTCTCACCCCCATCGTCCCCTCTCTCACCCCATCGACCCTCTCTCTCCTTCTTTCGCCCCCTCTCTCCCCCATCGTCCCCTCTCTTCCCC
Source organism: Chiloscyllium punctatum (assembly GCF_047496795.1). Classification (NCBI taxonomy): domain Eukaryota; kingdom Metazoa; phylum Chordata; class Chondrichthyes; order Orectolobiformes; family Hemiscylliidae; genus Chiloscyllium; species Chiloscyllium punctatum. The sequence continues at coordinate 141,033 of NW_027310214.1, read as the reverse complement.
CATCGTCCTCTCTCTCTCCCTCTCTCGTCCCCTCTCTCTTTCCCATCGACCCCTCTCTCTCTCCCATCGTCTCCTCTCTCTCTTTCTCTCTCCCCTCTCTCTCCCCCATCGTTCCCTCTCTTTCCCCCATCGTGTCTATCTCTCCCCATCTTCCCCCTCCCTCCCCCATCGTCCCATCTCTCTCCCCCTCTCATTACCTCTCTCTGACACACTCACTGTCTGTCTGTCTGTCTCTCTCAACTTCTACTCCCTCTCTTGCCACCTCTGTCTCTCTCGTGCCCCTCTCTTTCATCCCTCTGTCTCTCGTTCGCCTCCCCTCTCTTTTGCTGTCCCTCTCTCTCTCCCACTCTCTCTCTATCCCCCTCCCACTCTCACATCCTCTCTCTCTTACGCTTCCTATCTCTCTCTCACTCTTCCTCTCTCTCTTGCGCTCTCACCCTCTCTCACGCTCTTTCTCTCTCCCTCTCTCTTGCTCCCCTCTCTCGCTTATCTCACTCTTTCTCTCTCGCTCGCTCACTCGTGCTCTGTCTGTCTATCTCTCTCTCTCTTCGTCTCTCTCCGTCCTCCCTCTCTCACCTCTTCTCTCTCACTCTTACTCTATCTCTCTCTATGTCTGTCTGTTGCTCTCTCTCTCTCTCTCCCTACCTCTCTCAGTCCTCCCTCCCTCACCTCCTCTCTCTCTCGGACCCCTCTCTCTCATCCCTCTGTCTCTAGCTTGCCCCCATCTCTCGATCTGCCCTCCTCTCTCTTGCTCTCCCCGTCTCTGTATCTCGCTCTCCCTCTCTCACTTGCTCGTGCTCTCTCTCTCTGTATCCCTTTCCGTTCCCCCTCGCACTCTCTCCCCTCTCTCTCCCTCTCTCTCCCTTCTCTCTTCACCTTGTTCTCTCCCCCTTGCTCTCTCTCTCTCTGTCGCCCCTCTCTCGCCCCTCTCTTGCTCTCTGTCGCTCACTCTCTCCCTGTCTCCCTCCCTCCCTCTCTCCTCTCTCTTGCTCTCTCACTCTCTCTCTTGTATCTGCCCCCTCTTTCCCTCTCTCTTGCACCTTTCTCCCTCCCTCTTGTTCTCTCTCGTTCTCTTTCGTTCTCTTTCTCTCTCGTTCTCTCTCTCTCTCGTTCTCTCTCTCTCGTTCTCCCTTTCTCACTCTCTCCCTCTTTATCCCTCTATCACCCCCTCTCTCTCTCTCTCGCACCTCTCTTTCTTTGGCCCCTCTGTCTGTCTCTGACTCTCGCCACTGTCTTCCTCATTCACTCTTGCCTCATCACTCTCGCACCCTCTCTTCCTCTCTCACCCCTCTTTCTCTGTCTCTGTCTGTCTGTCTGTCTGTCTCTCTGTCTCTTATGGCCTTCCCTCCGTCTCTGCCTCCTCTCTCTCTCTGTCATCTCTCTACCTCTCACTTGCCCCATCTCTCCATCTCGCTCTTCCCTATCTCTCGCTCCCTCTCCCTCTCTCGCGGCCTCTCTCTCTCACTTCCCCCCTCTCTTTCTCTGTAGCCCTCTCTCTCTATCCCGCCCCCTTCTCTCTCTCTCTATCAATCCTCTCTCTCTCTCGACCTTCTCTCTCCCTCTGTCTCTCGCACTCTCTCTCGTATCTGCCCCCTCTCTCCCTCCATCTTGACCTCTCTCTCTCTCGCCTCCTCTTTCTCTTGTTGTCTCTCTCGTGCACACTCTCTCCCCCTTGCTCACCTCCTTTCTTCATCTCTCTGCGACTCTTTCTCTCATTATGGCTTCTCTCTCTGTTATCCTCTCCCGGTCGCCATCTCTCACTCCCCTCTATCACTCTTGCCCTCTCTCTCTCTCTCGACACATCTCTTCCTCCTTTGCGCTGTCATCCCATCTCACTCTCGCTCTCGCACCCTCTCTTCCTCTCTCAACCCCGTCGCCCTCTCTCATCTCTCTCTCTCTCTCTCTCTTGCTCTCCCTCTCTCTCTGTCTCTCTCGACCCTCCCTCCCACTCCCGCCTCCTCTCTCTCTCTACCCCACTCTCTCTCTGTCTCTCTCTATCTCTCTCTTTCACACCCCCCTCTCTCTCATCTCTGTCACTCGCTAGTCGCCTCTCTCTCACTCTCCCCCCGTCGCTCTCACAAACTCTCTCCCTCATTCCCGCTCTCTCATCCCCTCTCTCTCATTCTCGCAACCTCATTTCCTCTTTCACCCCTCTCCCTGTCTCTCTCTCGCCCATCTCTCTCTCTCTCACGCCCCTCTATCTTTCCCTTGGTCACTCTCTCCCTCTCTCTCTCTCACCCATTTTCTCCCTCCCTCCTTCTCGCTCTGTCTCGTCCTCTCTTGCTCCCCCACGCTCGCTCTCACCCTCTCTCTCTCTCTCCTGCCCCCCTCTCTCTCGACCACCCCCCTCACACTCCTCTCTCCTTCTTGCCCTTGCTCTCTCTCACCATTTCTCTCTCTCGCCCTCGCTCTGTCTCTCATCCCGTCCCGTCTCTCTCTCTCGTCCCGTCTCTCTCTCTCTCCCTTTCTCTCTTGCCCCCTCCCTCACCCCTCTCTCAGTCTCACCCTTTCTCTCGCCCACTCTCTCTCTCTCTCCCAACCCTCACTCTCATTGTCTCCTCCCGTGTATCTCTCTTTCTTTTCCTCACCCGATCTCTCTCTTGCCCCTCTCTCTCCCTGCCCCTCTCTCTCTCTCCACCTTCTCCCACTCTCGATCCCGCTTCCTCGGTGACTCTCTCTCTCTCCACCTCCTTCCGTTTCTCTTCGGCTGAATCTCTCTCCCTCCCTCCCTGTCTATCTGCCACACACTGGCTCCCTGGACCATCCCTTCCCCTCTGACCCAGAGACGAGTCTGTTGGTGGTGAGGCTGCGTGTGCGATGGTGGGGTTGGGATATGGGATAGGGGGGGGAAATGTGTTAGAGATGGAATTACAGAAGGGAGACAGAGGCGGCAAAAGAGAGAGAGAGTGAGGGAAGAATGGAGGCAGGTGGAGAAACCAGTTTTGGGGGGGTGTGAGAGAGAGGGATGAAGGAGAATGAAGAGGAGAGGTGATGGAAGAGAGAGAGGGAGAGAATTGAGGAGGAAGAGAGGAAATGGGGAGGCCAGGTTGGATTGGGGGGATAGAGGGAGTTAAACCCAGCTCCTGAGCTCAGGGCACGTTGTCCTCCCCTTCCCTGAGGACCAGGACTTGGGGCTGAGTCTGTCTCTCTCCAGCTCAGCTTCTCCAACACAAAGACACACAACAACATCGGTCACTCTGCTGCTCGGCATGCTTTAATCAACATTTTTATTGGTTACAAATGGAAGTGATGGATACAGTCAGTGGGATGGTGCCTTTTCTCACTGTCCCCTGAGTTGTGAGATAGATTGAAATGTTTCCCTGTAACCCCCCTGGGGGATAAGGATGGACAACCCAGCGCTACCCTCAGTCTGTTACCATAGCGACAGGCTGCTCCATCGCTGAAACACTGAACTGAAATGAGAAAATCCCGGATGGATTGATTAATGAGGGAATTTGATGGATGGATGGATTTGGGTGAAGGGATATTTCAGCACATTCTTCAGCTGCTGCCTGAACTTAGTCTGGGTCACGGCATAAATCGCGGTGTTTGTGCAGCAACTGAGGAGCTGCAGCATGAAGCCCAATTCCTGCACAAAGGCATCGAGAGACACAGACCGATACCCAATCCACCACATCCGTACCCATACAGAAAACAGCATTAACGTTGACCATAACAGGATGAAATTGGCCGAGATCACAAACAGTAAAATGATGAATTTGTTTCGGTTCCTCATTTCAGTGTCAGACTGAGCGTCCCCATTGGTGTGAGCGCGGAGTCTCCTGCGGGCTCTGCTGGTCACTAAAATGTGTCTGACGGTGAGAACATTGAGCAGCAGAATCAGGAGAAATGGGACACACGGGGTTAGAATGTGGTGGAGGAACTCGATTGTGACCCAGACACTGGAGAGTGCAACAGCGTCTGTTACATCACAAAACCAGGGGGAGTTCATCAGCCGATACCGAGCCTTGAGAATAAAATACCAGGAAATGTTCTTTAAACAGCTCAGCACAGTCACTGCTCCCAGAACCACAGCCGCCGTTTTCTCACTGCAATATTTACTTTTCAGCTTCTGGCAACAAATGGCCACAAACCGATCAAAGGTGAAAGTGACGGTGAACCAGACAGAGCAGTCAGTGGCTGCATAAAGCAGGACGGCGTGGATATTACACACCTGGACGGAGTCCTTCAGGAAATAAAACTGTTCCCGATAAACAATGGGAATGTGTCTCAGGATCAGGTCGAGGATAATGACCAGGAGATCCGCCGCTGCCATGGCTCCCAGGTAACGTCTGACACATGGAGACAATCCACAATCTTTATAAAGCAGGACGTAGATGGTCACTGCGTTAACTGTGAGGAAGGAAAACAAACCCATTATCCATCAGCCTGGAGGCGAAGGGACCCGTTTGATCGGGGACCCAGTGAGATTTTCAAATGTGTCCCTGTATTCAGGGATTTATTAAAATAATTGGAGCTGGAATAACAAATGGGAAGGTTGGAATTACTGACAAACATGTGACATAAACCACAAGAAACCCTCCCTCCCCAAACACACAGAGACACATCCATAAGGACAGATGGTTTCTAGAAAATTCCCACACACTCGATCACTCGAGAGCAGACACAAGTCACTCCTTCCCAGTTCCTAATACGGAGGGTGGAAACATTGCTGTCCTGAAGGATTCTCTCCCAGTTCCCTGAAGACAAACGGAGTTTGGGAATTCCTGTATTTTGGTCTAAATTGTGGTCGATCCTGTGTCGTGGAGAAATGTAAATGCAGGGAAAACGTATTCACCCCTTTAACTGCCTGAGGGGCCTTCGGAACAGTGTCTCCTTCTCCCTGGAACGGGATCTCTTCCCTCGGGATCTTATCGTTTGTTCAATTCACTGACGTCCGGCCGTTCACAAACAATGTCAGGGACAGAACGTTCCGGGGAATGTCAGTTATAGAATGTTGGGGACAGAACGTTCCGGGAAATGTCAGTTATAGAATGTTGGGGACAGAACGTTCCGGGAAATGTCAGTTATAGAATGTCGGGGACAGAACGTTCCGGGGAATGTCAGTTATAGAATGTTGGGGACAGAACGTCCCGGGGAATGTCAGTTATAGAATGTTGGGGACAGAAAGTTCTGGGGAATGTCAGTTATAGAATGTTGGGGACAGAACGTCCCGGGGAATGTCAGTTATAGAATGTTGGGGACAGAACGTTCTGGGGAATGTCAGTTATAGAATGTTGGGGACAGAACGTCCCGGGGAATGTCAGTTATAGAATGTTGGGGACAGAACGTTCCGGGGAATGTCAGTTATAGAATGTTGGGGACAGAACGTCCCGGGGAATGTCAGTTATAGAATGTTGGGGACAGAACGTTCTGGGGAATGTCAGTTATAGAATGTTGGGGACAGAACGTCCCGGGGAATGTCAGTTATAGAATGTTGGGGACAGAAAGTTCTGGGGAATGTCAGTTATAGAATGTTGGGGACAGAACGTCCCGGGGAATGTCAGTTATAGAATGTTGGGGACAGAACGTTCTGGGGAATGTCAGTTATAGAATGTTGGGGACAGAACGTCCCGGGGAATGTCAGTTATAGAATGTTGGGGACAGAACGTTCCGGGGAATGTCAGTTATAGAATGTTGGGGACAGAACGTCCCGGGGAATGTCAGTTATAGAATGTTGGGGACAGAACGTTCTGGGGAATGTCAGTTATAGAATGTTGGGGACAGAACGTCCCGGGGAATGTCAGTTATAGAATGTTGGGGACAGAACGTTCTGGGGAATGTCTGTTATAGAATGTTGGGGACAGAACGTCCCGGGGAATGTCAGTTATAGAATGTTGGGGACAGAACGTTCTGGGGAATGTCAGTTATAGAATGTTGGGGACAGAACGTCCCGGGGAATGTCAGTTATAGAATGTTGGGGACAGAACGTTCTGGGGAATGTCAGTTATAGAATGTTGGGGACAGAACGTCCCGGGGAATGTCAGTTATAGAATGTTGGGGACAGAACGTTCTGGGGAATGTCAGTTATAGAATGTTGGGGACAGAACGTCCCGGGGAATGTCAGTTATAGAATGTTGGGGACAGAACGTTCTGGGGAATGTCAGTTATAGAATGTTGGGGACAGAACGTCCCGGGGAATGTCAGTTATAGAATGTTGGGGACAGAACGTCCCGGGGAATGTCAGTTATAGAATGTTGGGGACAGAACGTTCTGGGGAATGTCAGTTATAGAATGTTGGGGACAGAACGTTCTGGGGAATGTCAGTTATAGAATGTTGGGGACAGAACATTCCGGGGAATGTCAGTTATAGAATGTTGGGGACAGAACGTTCTGGGGAATGTCAGTTATAGAATGTTGGGGACAGAACATTCCGGGGAATGTCAGTTATAGAATGTTGGGGACAGAACGTCCCGGGGAATGTCAGTTATAGAATGTTGGGGACAGAACATTCCGGGGAATGTAAGTTATAGAATGTTGGGGACAGAACGTCCCGGGGAATGTCAGTTATAGAATGTTGGGGACAGAACATTCCGGGGAATGTAAGTTATAGAATGTTGGGGACAGAACGTTCTGGGGAATGTCAGTTATAGAATACTGGGGACAGAACGTTCCGGGGAATTCCTTGACCTGTCCATGACCTTCCCCCTCTATCCACCCCACCAACATGATGTACTGTGCAAAGGCCACAGATCCATCCAGCATGGGGAGCTGCACTGACCACATCATTACATTATCTATAAACCGCAGATAGTCTGACCAACACAGCAGGATGTGCAGTGATCGCACGGGAATTAATCTGTAAACCAGGAGCAGTTACCCTCCCAGCATGTAGGACTGTTTACCCCACACCAGAGCATTGATCTGTAACCCAGGAGCAGTTACCCTCCCAGCATGTAGGACTATGTACACCACCCCAGTGTAATGATCTGTAAACCAGGAGCAGTTACCTTCCCAGCATGTAGGACTGTGTAAACCACCCTAGTACATTGATCTGTAACCCAGGAGCAGTTACCCTCCCAGCATGTAGGACTGTGTACCCCACCCCAGTGCATTGTTGTGTAAACCAGGAGCAGTTACCCTCCCAGCAAGTAGGACTGTGTACCCCACCCCAGTGCAATGATCTGGAACCCGGGAGCAGTTTCCCTCCCAGCAAGTAGGATTGTGTACCCCACCCCAGTGCAATGATCTGTAACCCAGGAGCAGTTACCTTCCCAGCATGTAGGACTGTGTACCCCACCCCAGTGCATTGATCTGTAACCCAGGGGCAGTTACCCTCCCAGCATGTAGAGCTCTCTACACCACCCCAGTGCATTGCTCTTTAACACTGTGTTAGATCCCTGCCCAGTGTAGGGAAACTTGCATCCCAGGCTGGAAGTGACAGGATGTGCAGCTCACATCCATTTACAGCTCCATATCTCCATTGTTGCCATGACAAGGGGGTGCTGTGGGTGTGAACATCACTGCCAGAGAGAGATGGCGTGGAAATCAGTTTAAAATTCACCACATGGGAGGGGATTGGGGTATAGACAGAGAGGGGAAGACTGAGAGACAGTGTCATGGAAGGATGTGTTCCCAGGTTGCAGATTGCTGAAATGTGGACACTTCGATAACATCCTGTAACATGTGCCAGTCTTCCCAGGAAAGATGGGAAAAAAGGATATTGGTGTGAGGTCAGATGAACCAACAGCAGCTGTGTGGTTTTGAAATTACGTTTATGTAATTTTAATAAGTGTCTTTTTGAAACAGTACATTACTGTAGAGTTGGAGTAGGGTAATAAGCAGTTAAGAGAAAGGGGGTCTCAGAGTTGTGAATAGTTGATGTAAAATGTTCAGTTTCAGAGTTAAAAAAATAAATTAATGTTTTTATTTAAACAGTGGAATTTGGGAGTCCTCTTTCACTCATATTTTAACAGTTTACAAAGCCAATTGACCATTTCTTTATGTTTAGTTTATATTACCAGATGAGCTCAATGTTGTGTCCTAACGATTGCTGTGTGTATCTGTGTGTCTGTGTGTGGGGCAGGTCTGGCAGTCTCCGTGGTGCTAAAAGTGATGCAATGCCACCCTCTGCTGGCCACCCCACGCCACTGCACAGACATTGGCAGAGGGTGAAAACCAACAGGGATTCATTCAGAGAGGGGGAGGGAGAGGGCAGCTGCTCACAGCAGCATCCAAACTGATGTATTATCCATGGACTGATCTAAATGTCCTTTAAATGTTGTAACTGTCCCTGCTTTCACCACTTCCTCTGGAAGTTCATTCCACACACAAGCCATTTCGGTCTAAAATAATTACCTCTCGTGACATTTGCGAATCATTTTTCCTCGCAACTTAAAATATCCCTCAGTTTTGAATCCCCAACTCTAGGGAAAAGACATTAGCCCTCCCTTCAGCTTCTCTGTACCCCCCATTATTTTATAAATCTCTGTAAAATTACTGCTTAATCTCATATTCTTCAGTGAAAAAAATCCCAGCCTAGCTCAATCCCTCCTTTCCCAGCAACATCCAGGTTAATCTCTTCTGAATCCTCTCCAGCTTAATAATATCAACGTCAGTAATATCAAAGTGAATAGTCAAGGTATTTTCTTAGGGTACGGGGAGACCAAAACTAGTGGACATAAGCTTAAGGTGAGAGGGGAAACATTTAAAAGTGACCTAAGGGGCAGCTGTTTCACCCAGAGGGTGGTGTGCCTATGGAATGAGCGGGCAGGGTGACCAGACTGGACACAGTATTCCAGAAGAGGTCTCACCAATACCCTGTACAACCACAACATGACGTCCCAATTCTGATACTCAAAGGTCTGATCAATGAAGACAAGTGTGCTAAACACCTTCTTAACCACGTTATCTATATGAGATGCAAATTTGAAAGAATTAAATCTGACGGCCTAGGTTTCTGTTCGACAACATTGCCAAAGGCCCTGCTTTTAATTGTATAGGTCCTGCTGTTGTTTGATTTACCAAATCCAATGCGTCGCATTAATCCAAACTAAACTCCATCTGCCACCCCTCAGCCCAGTGTGTGATATTACTGCCACCTCCCCCTCCTCCTTCAATTTTAAAATGCCCATCCCCCTCTCCAGAGTGCCTGCACACTCCAGCCTTGAGTTTCACAAAGACCCTGAGCTTGGTTTGCCTTGTGTGGTTAGGGTGAGGAGGAACAGATTGCAGATACAGTCAGTGGGGAGGGGAGGCTGGACAGTAATCAGCGGCCTGGTGTCACTTCATGGTTTTAGGAAGAGGGCAGTCACATGTTAGAGGTGGGTAAGAGTGATCGGTGTTTTGGGACCAGAAATTAAGCTCTTCCTTCGTCTCTGGTGTCCAGTAATAAATGTCTATTTGAGACACTTCATTGGGCAGAGTGTGGCTGCAGGATTTCTTTCCTTAATAATGCAGACTTCAGATAATAGCAATTAAAGATGGTCATAGTTAATTTCGATAGCATAGCATATAGACTCAATATCCTACAGTTGAGACAAATATCTTGCATTTGTTTAATAATACAAAGTGTTTTTTGTAATTCAGTAATGGCAACCTGATTATAATCATCCACACCGAACTGAAAATGGGCACTAAAATATGACCCAAAATCTGAGTATGGTAGTTGTATTGGGTAGTGTCCCTCTCTCTGAGACAGAGCTCTGGATTTGATTCCAATTCCTGAACTTGTGTGGTAGTGTTCCTCGCTCTGGACTAGAAGGCCTGGATTCGAGTCCTGCCTGTTGCAGAGGTATGTCCCAGCATGTCAGGACAGTCGGATGAACAAACACACGGGAGAATAATGTTACAGCTTTGTGGGTATTGTCGAGTGATGCTAGGGGGAGGTGGCAGTAATATCACACACTGGGCTGAGGGGAGGCAGATGGAGTTTAGTTTGAATTAATGCGAGGCATTGGATTTGGTAAATCAAACAAGAACAGGACCTAAACAATTAAAAGCTGGGCCTTTGGCAGTGCTGTAGTACAGAAAACCTAGGGCCGTCAGGTTTAATTCTTTAAAATTTGCATCTCATATAAATAGTGGGGTTAAGAAAGTGTTTAACACACTCTGCTCCACCAGGATAGGGGGGTCCAAAACAAGAGGGCATAGTTTGAAGGTGAGGAGGATTGATTTAGAAGGGACATGAAGATAAATGTTTCACACAGAGAGTGGTGTGTGTACAGAAAGTGCTGTCAGAGGAAGTGCTGAAGGCGGTTACAATCGCACATTTAAAAAGTATCTGAGAGGAGGGATATTGACCAAATGCTGGCAAATGGGACTGGATCAGATTTGATATCTGATCAGAGTGAACAGATTGGACTAACGGGTCTGTTTCCGTTCTGCATGACTCTCTGAGTCGATAAGAGGGATGACAAAAAATTCTGAAAGGACCTTTCAAGTCATAATTCTCTTCGCTGGAAGTTTATCGTGCCTTGATGTTCATGTTGATTGAAAGCTGCGTTAGGTAAATATTTGACAGAGAAGTGAGTCATGGATAATGGGATGGAGACAGGAAAGTGGGGCTGAGACCCCAACCTGATCAGCCACAATTTTAGTGCCTGGTGGAGAAGGCTCAAAGTATCTAATGACTCACTCCTGCTCCTCAGTCCCATGTTCCTGTGTTCCATTCAGCCCCTCAAACCTGCTAGACAGGAGCAGTTGGAGGCTACTTACTCCTATAACCTGGTGCACAGAAACAGAGGAGACCATTCGACCCTTCAATACTGTCCCACACGGTTTGAGGTGATTTGGGAAATGTAATTGGGAGGCCCAGGCTGGGTAAGAAAGAGGCCCCTCATCTATCTTTACAGAGCTTCCATCTCTGCAACTTGTGATTCATTTGTTGGTTATGTTTAGACCCAAATTCACTGAGAATACAGCCCCCATACCTCACCCAGAGATGGCTCACAAAATCCTCTAGACTCCCTGACTGAAACATTCAATAACAGAACTTCCATGAAAATAACACCCACTAACTTTCCAATAACAGAATGGGAGAACATCAGAAACAGGGGCAGGTCATTCACTCCCCAAACCTGCCTTGCCCTTCACTAAGATCGTGACTGATCTGCTCTCGGTCTGAAATCCTCTTCAATACCCAATTCTTCATAGCCCTCAACTCTCTGACAGGTCAATATCCATCTACCTCCTCTTCAAACACTTTCAGTCGTCTTGGTCCCTAACTTTCTTGAGAAGAGAAATCCTGACATTCAATACCATTTGTTTGAAGAAAACACGTGTTGTTCCTATACCATGGCCTATTGATGTGAACAAAAGAGGTTGGCTCAAGGGTTCAGATAAAAATGACTGGCCCCGATATCAAGGCAGTTGTTGACTTTTATTGACATAAAGGAGTTGAAAAAAACTGGACTTAATGGGAATCAGAGTAAACTCTCCAGAGTTTGGGGTCAAACATGGCACAAAGGAAGATGTTCCTCATCTCAGTCCTGGGTCACCTCTGTGGGAGATCCTCAGGGTAGCTTCCTCTTCACAAACATCTTCAGCTGCGTCATCAATGTCTCCCCGCCCCCACTTTCCCCACCATAAGATCAGATGTGGGGATTTTCGCTGAAGATTCCACAATGTTCAGAACATTTTGTCCCCCGTCAGCTCCTGAACTGGTCTTTGTCTGTAACTAGCAGGATCCAGACTCCATTGAGACTTGTGCTGTTAAAGTGTCGGTAACATTCATGTAACAGCACTGCCTGTCACTGCCTATTGCCACAGTAAAACAAGGGTTCATTCAGCACCTCACGCTGGTTTCACAGGAATATGAGGAAGTCGTTCAGCCCATTGACACTATTGGAGATGAACAGGGACAGCCCATTCAGTGCCTCCAGCCTATTACTCAGGAAGAGAAGGAGTCTAGTGTGATGGAGCTCACCAGAGCCCCTCGAAAATATTTGAAGGCGGTAGCCTAGATTCTAATGTTTTCTTATTTTAAAGGAAATGTAAAGTGTCTGTTCCAGATGCTGTGTGACTGGTCAAACTACTCGGTGTGAAGCAAAACACCATCTACTTAAACACGAAAGAGAAAATGAAACCAAAGAAAGAGGAATTTAGAATAACGCAATTCTATTGGATATCTTAAGAGAATAATACATCTAGGAACTAGTACTGATGAACTGTTCCAATATAGGAAAATCCCATAAACACAGCCCCTTGGCAAAAAGAAATATTCAGACACAGATTGTCACAAACATTTCTCCAATCCAAGAATTAAAAACAGTATCAAGAGGAATTTTTGAGAGAGTAGCAGCCAGGAGACATTCACTGAAGCTTCCAACTCTGTAGAGACCCCAATAGTTTCTAATGTTCCTGAGAAACCAAAACTCAGAGATCCTAATCTGTGAGAGCTGGCCACACCCATTCAGGCTGCATTAAAATTAACCTAAGGACTCCCTGGCTGTTACTCAAGTGGTCTTAACTAGCCAGCTTGGCAACAATCGTTCAATCTCTCTCATAAAATAAACCAGGACAAAATAACCTCTTAAACCTGCAACATTGTCACACTAGTCAGCACAATGAGCTGTCAAACAGGAACCAGGGTTAACCAGTCAGGCCCTTGGCCCTGTCCAATCGGACGAGGTTGAAGCCAATCTCTCCCTTGAGTCACTTACACAGGAACAGTAGGAGGCCATTCCCACCTCAATGCACTTACACGGGGGCAGAATGAGGGAATTTTTGCTGATTCCTGATGAATGTCTTATTCCTGAATGGTCAATTCTCCTGGTCCTCGGATGCTGCCTGACCCGCCGTGCTTTATCAGCAATTGATGCTCTAATCTGATCTCCAGCATCGGCAGTCTTAAGTGTCTCCGAATTGATGCACGAAGATGATGAACAAGTGGCGCAGAGGCTGCACAGACAGACTGTTCCACGTTGTTTCTCTTGGCTCCGTTGTTTATGATACACATGTGGGACTTTAACGTGGTTTTCTAGAGGTGGGCAGGGAAGCCATATGTCTTGTGTGAAGTCTCAAGAAGGCATCTTCCATCTCCACAAAGACGGCCTGGTGTTCTCTATGTCGGTCAGAAGCTGGTGGGAATGGCTACCTGTTTCAGACGGAAGGTATTGTGACTGCTGTTGGGGATTGTAAGCAACCTGACGTTCAGTACAGGGTTCACTCGCCGACTGCACGATAACATGGGGAGAGTTAATTAGGAAAGTCACGTTAGACTGATGAATGGACTCTCTAAGTTCAAATAATGCTGATCTTGTTCATGTTGACCTTGTCTAGTGCACGTCCTGTTCAGTGTATCCTGTATGAATTACTCTGTCCAAGTCTATTTCCACCCTATGATCTGTCTGCTCATGCTTACTATGATCTTCCTCCACTACTCATAAGCAAAGTGTTTCCCTGTACTGAGGTACACGTGACAATAAATCAAACCAATCAATCCTGAGTAAAGTATGGAATTTCTCTCCCTATCAATGTCTCTTTTGGATAAAAGAGATCGCTGCCAATCCTCGTGTTTCAGCATCACCATTTCTTCGTCTCTCACAGCTCTACAGATTAAACACTCAGCTTATTCACTCTATCCTCATGTTACCATCACCCGTGTCTGTGGTAAGGAGATCATTCCTTTCAAAGGAGATCAAATCTGTCCAGAGTGCACCATATGCTCTCTCAGCAAGGCTCTACAACAGCAGGAAGATGGCTTTACTTATGTACTCAGATCATCTTACAATGAAGGACAGCGTACCATTGTCTGCACCCATTACTTACACAGGGTTTGATTCGGAGCAGTCAGCATAGACTTGTGAGTGGGAGATCATGCTTCCCAAATTTCTTAGAGTCCTTTGATGAAGTTACCAGGACGTTTGATGAGGGCAGAGTGATAGACGTATTCTCGATGGATTTCAGTAAGGCCTTTGATTAGGTTCCACATGGCAGGCTATTCAGGAAGGTTACATCTCGTAGAATGCGGGGGGAACTGGCCAATTGGATACACAGTTGGCTTGATGGTAGGAAGCAAAGGGTTTAGTGGAAGGATGCTTGTCAGACCGGAGGCTTGGTCCATTGCTGTTTGTTATCTATGATTTAGTTGAGAATGTACAAGGTATGATTAGTAAGTTTGCAGATGATACTAAAGTACGTGGGAGCATAATCAGTGAGGAAGTTTATCAACAATTGCAGCAGGACCTTAATCAGGTAGGAAGTGGGCCGAGAAATGGCAAATTGAATTTAATAGAGAAGCGTGAGGTCTTGCATTTTGGAAACTCAAATCAAGGAGGAGATTCATGGTGAATGGGAGGGTCTTAAGGGGTGCAGTGGGCAGAGGGACCTTGGTGTTCAGGTGCACGGTTCTCTAAGAGTGGAGTCACAGGTAGACAGGGCAGTGAAGAAGGCTTTTGGCACATTGGCCTTCATCAGGCAGGATATTGAGTATAGAAGTTGGGAATTTATGTTGCAGTTACACCGGACTTTGGTAAGGCTGCCCTTGGAGTATGGTGTTCAGCTTTGTCACCTTGTTATGGGGAGGATGTTAATAAATTATAAAGAGTGCTGAAGAAATTTACAAGGACATTGCCAGGACCCAATGGTCTGAGTTACAGGGAGAGATTGGACAAGCTAGGACCTTTTCTTTAGCGGGTAAGAAACTGAGGGAGTCCTTATAGAGCTGTATAAAATCACGAGGGGTATGGAAGGGTTAATGCTCTCAGTCTTTTTCCAAGGTGTAGAGAATCGAGGATTAGAGGGGATCGGTTTAAGGTTAAAGGGGAAGGAATAAAAGGGAACCTGAGGGGCCACTTCTTTATACAGAGGGCTGGTACGTGGATGAGTTGCCAGCAGATATGGTTGAGGGGGGTACATTAACAACATTTCAAAAACATTTTGATAAATATGTGGATAGGAAAGCACTGGAAGGATATGGGCCAACTGCAGGGAAATGGGGTTAACGTGGATGGACATTTACAAGGTGGAGTCGAACCCCTCTGTTAATTAAACCCAAACACCCAGAAAAGCTCGCCTCACCTTGTAATCTGTTAAAATATGAGTGACACAGATCTCCTATATTCCACTATTTAAACAAAAATTATGAAGTTAGTTTCTTAACTTTAATAGTGAACACTAAACAACAACTATTCACAAATACAAGCCCCTCTTTTCTTACCTACTTACTATCTGACTCCAACTCTGTAAAAATATGCTGTTCCAACTCTGTAAAAATATGCTGTTCCAACAACCCACATATGAAACATTAAAATCTCAAGACCATACAGTCTCCATCTTCCCCGCTGTGTTCACTCTTCCAGCTACTGATCTCCCTGGGTCATGTTTTTTCTATTGCAAGTAGGTTTACATGAACATGTATCTTTGATAGAGAGTATTTGGGATGGTCAGTTAGCACTCCTGCTCTACAGCAGTTACTCTGCTGTTGGATGGCAGTAGCTCTCCCACCAGTGTTCAAAATGCTGGATTTATATACGCCCCATGATACAATAATTCTCATAATTTGATTGCTGTCCAGCTGTCCAAACAATAATATTCAAATTCTGTTGGTTTCTTGTATCCTAAGCATTATTTAACCTCTTTGGTTGCGTTTGGATGGCTGTCAAAACAGCAACCAAAACTCAAGTATCCATTTCTCAGCTAATGGTGACATGTGGAACAGTGTGACCTTTAGGTGGCATCTGTGGCTTTAATTTCTATTCAACAAAACCCGATCTGTCTTAAAGTGCCCATACATGTTTTTGGCTTCATAACATCTTCCTGCTTCAGAAAATAAAGTGAACCAGCAGAATGAAAAGATGGCTACATTTCTTTTCCTCTAATTCTTAATCCCAATTATATGAAATACAAAAGTATTAATCTCAGTTATATCATTCATATTAATTCTGCACACCAATACAACACTGGAATAAGTCAAATCTTATCTGCACTGCTTTCCTTCAAATCCGCGAAAACCCATCTGCTATTACATTGTAGGGGCCACAACATGTACATTTTGTGAGTTTAAAGTCAGTAAGGTAAGACTCCAATTAAATAGTCTCATATTCTGGTCTTTAAATATTCCAAAAAATGCGAGAGATTTGTCGTTGTCCACAACCATCTCTGACAATTTGTTTGTCATATAAACATTAAAATATTGTCAGGCCAGTGTGGAACATAATCATTCTTTTTCAATAATGGAGATTTTGCATTTTTTTCTGGTGGATATTGAGTTTTTTAGCCATTCAATTCCATCATCCTCTTTCTGTATCAATACATCTCCGACCCCGATATCCCTAGCATCAAACACAATTTTCAAAGGGTTACAAAATATTTGGTGTAGCTAAAACTGGTGTGGTGATTAATCCTGCTTTAAAATTCTCAAATGCCTCCTGGCATTTTTCTGTCCACCACAATTCTGTGTTCTTCTTTACTAAGTCCATCAGTGGTGCCAATACGCTGCTGAAGTTTGCAACAAACTTCCGATACAATCCAATCAGTTCCAAAAATCGAAGCACCTCTTTCTTCGAGGATGGTTGTGTAAATTCCTCAAAGCCCTTCGTTTTTGTGTTCCATGGGGTCAACCTTCCATGTCCAATGTAATGTCCCAAGAACGTCACCTCTGCCTTCGCGAATTCTGTTTTCTTTAAGTTTATTACCAAGTTTGCTTCTTGTAATCGTTCAACATGCTCTGCCAACTGTAAAGTGTGAGCTTTCAATCACTTGCTAAAGGTCACTACATCATACAGATAAACTACACAATTTGTTCATCTGACCATAACTCTGTTCCTGAGTCACTAAACCTGGCTTTGAAGGGAATTCCTATCACTGGTGGCAATACTAATACGTCATCCCCACAGGAAATCGTCAAAATTTCAGAGTTTTTATCTGCCACGTGCTTCATTCTATGCTGTGCTCTTCAGGTACTGTTTAGCGAACTCACCTACTCCATCTAATCTCTCCCTCACCTCA
Organism: Chiloscyllium punctatum; assembly: GCF_047496795.1. Classification (NCBI taxonomy): domain Eukaryota; kingdom Metazoa; phylum Chordata; class Chondrichthyes; order Orectolobiformes; family Hemiscylliidae; genus Chiloscyllium; species Chiloscyllium punctatum. The sequence continues at coordinate 124,143 of NW_027310214.1, read as the reverse complement.
CATGCATAATCCGAGTGTGAGATCTCTGACTTTGGTCCTGTCAATTTATATTCAATTAATTCCAAAGGACCTCTCACTTCAAATATTTCCTCAATGGAAGTAACCTGAGTAGATTTATTTGGGGCAAATAATTTTTATATAATGGCAAACAATTCAATGAGACACCTTCATTCCAATCATTCCGGTAATCCTGACAGTACACTGTTAATATGGTCTTCAGTGTCTGATGCTAACTTTCCAAGGCTCCCTGGGATTTAGGATGGAACGCCCTTAATTTGAACTGCTGTTTGCCTAAGGTATCCATGACTTCCTTAAACAGCTGAGCGGTAAAATGAGACCTTGGTATGACTGAATCTCTCTGCGGAGCCCACAGTGAGTAAAGAAAGCTACCAACTCCTCCACCTCCCTTTTAACTTAACACTCCATAATAGAACTGCCTCTGGAAATCTGGTAGACACATCCATTATGGTTAGCAAATATTAGTTTCCACTTTTATTTTAGATAGGGAAGCTACACAACTCATCATAACCTACATGAAATGTTCTTCGAATGCAGGAATTGGTAACAAAGGTGCTGGCTTTATTACTGCCTGTGACTTACCTACCATTTAGAATGTTTGACATGTACGTCAAAAAATAATCACGTCCGTGTGCATTACAGGCCACTAGAAATGCCTCTGTACCTTAGCCTGATTCTTCTGTACACCTAGGTGACACACTGCAGTTAGTTTATGTGCTACCCGTAACACTGTACGCTACCTCGAAAACAATCTGGTGCAATTCGGCCCATTTCCCTTCTGCACTAACCTATCGGGGTCTCCATTTCAATTTTCGCATTCTATCTTTAAGTTAACAACGTTCGACAATATATTTTGATTCCTTTTCTGTGTGTGTGCATGTGTATGTGTGTGTGAATGTGTATGTAGATATCTGTTGTAAGTCCATTAGCCTTTCTGGAGTAAACCCCTCTGCCTGACCCTCTGCCTGTTCAGATTTTTCCTGCACCGTTACATCAAACAGGGGGTCAGTTCACTGCACATCAACTCCTTTGGCTTTTTATTACGGTTTTCTTTCCTGCTCTAACTTATGACAGTGGAATCTTGTTACTATACAGTCTGGAAAAATCCTGGGTATTTTTCTTTTAACTCCCCAATTCCCTAGTTTTCCTTTTGCCTTCTCCAATACAAGAGGTGCCACTCCCACCTTGGATCCTGTTAAATCGTTCACAAGAATAAACTGTATTCCTGGAAATGACACTCTGTTACTCACTGTCACTGTTACTGCCCCAACCTTGATTTGGCATTCCATCCTGATGTTACACAAGGGAATACTTAATTTCTAACCCCATTCCACAAATTGTCACGATCTTGATTAATATGTCAGAAAGAGTGAAAATACTTTCATTTCTCACTATTAGAGGCCGAGAGAAAGTGAGGGCTACAGATGCTGGAGGTGAGAGTTGAAAAGTGTGGGGCTGGAAAAGCATAGCCAACCAGGCAGCATCTGAGGGGCAGAAGAGTTGACGTTTCAGGCATAAATCCTTCATCAGGAAAGTGGGGGGTGGGGTAAGGGAGGGGGAAGGGGGCCGAGAAATAAATAGGAGAGTGGGAGTGGAGCTGGGTGTAAGATAGCTTGGAAGGCAATAGGTAGACGCAGGTGGGGTGTGATGGTGATAGATCGGAGAGGAGGGTGTTGTGGATAGGTGGTAGGACAACTAGAACCCTCAAACTAGAACCATCATCAACGTTGACTTCACCAAATTCCAAATCTCCCCTCCCCCAACCTCTGCCAAATTGAACCATTCAATCTAGCACTGCCCTCGTGAACCGCCCAAACTGGCCAGCTTCCTTCCCACCTACCGACTCCACCCTCCCAACCGACATATCACTATTACTCCCACCTACATCTTCTTATTGCCTTCCCAGTGACCGTCCCACCAGCCCAGCTACTACCCTCGTATTTATCTTTCAGCCCCATTGTCCCCCCACGCCATTCCTGACGATGGGTTTCTGCCTGATATTCGATTGTCCTGCTGTCTGGATGCTACCTGATCTTTTGTGCTTTTCTGGCGCCTCACTTCTCAACTATTAGAGACTGAGCAGATCCCATATCTCACAAAATTATAACTTCTTGTTCTTCTCCCCCTGTTCTTTCTGAGTAAACTTTATCTACAGAGATGAATTCTTTCAGAGATCAGGCACTGCCTCCATACCGAGCGCCTGCCTCGGCTGTGCACTCTCCTGCAGCTCCTCAGCTCTACTTGGGGTCTCCTTTACCAGTTTCACTAATGCCACTGGGCTTAGCCTCTTCTGCCACATCTTTCCCCAAAGTGCCTTCCTTCAACGACCATCACAGTGTGTCCCAGCTTACTGCAGTGAAAGCACCTTTTCCCAGTGCCCTCCTTAAACCATCAGCACTGTCATTTTATGTGTACCACTCCCTTATACTGAGAACACCTGAGGCCTTTCACCTCCTTTCAACCCCTTTGGGCTTCTTTTTTCACCTGTGGTAAACTATTGTGCCCTACTGTTCGCTTTGTAATGTGTGAACTTCCCTTCTCCCAATTTCTATCCCTTATAGCATGAAAATTCTCCTGGACGCTAAATTTCATCTCATGCACCAATGCATATTTACCTGCCATTTCTATCGCGCTTCTCGCTTCTTGAACTTTCTGTTCGTGCACATGAATTCTTACCATCTCTGGAAGTAAGTCTTTAAACTTCTCCAGCAGAATAACCTCCCTTCGAGCTTCACAGGTCTTATCTATTTTTAAGTCCAGCACCCATCTATCAAAATGACTGTAGTTAATTCTTTCAAACTTATAATAAGTCTGACCTGGTTCCGTCTCTATTTTTATGAACCTCTGTCTATATGCTTCTGGTACCAATTCATAACCAATCAAATAGCCAATTTGACATCTGCATAATCTATTGATCCCTCATCTGATAGCGCTGCACATGCCTCAACAGCTGTGCCCACCAGCTTAGTCTGAACTAGCATTACCCACAAGTTCACTGGACACGTAATCTGCCGAGTCATTTGTTTCAAATGAAATAAAATAGGTTTTGACATTTTTCTCTCCGAAATATGGCAAGGAACTAACATAGTTGTATACATCCCGACGTTCTCCCTTCATCTCCATCCTGTTAATTTAACTTTCTTGTCTAATTCCCAACTTCTGAATCTCAAATCCCCTCTCTCTTTCTTTTTCCTCTCCTTCTCTTTTTTCTCTCTCTGTTTCCGTCTCTTTCTTTATCTTCTAACTTCAGTTGCCATATCTGCAATTTAAGTTCTTTCTAACTCGACTGCAGTTGTCTGTTTCTTTGATACATCAAAGTACTTGACCAACTCCATTATAATTTCTGGTTTCCTTTTGTCCCTGGTTAAACCCAATTCCAACCTATTTGCTAATTCTAAAAAATGTCTTTGCAAACTTTCTTGGCAAATTTGGGAACCTCTTTAGTAATGTTAAAAGCCATTTCCCTCACTTTTAATTGAAACAAGCACCAGTAAACAAAATTGAACAGATTTTCCGACTGGTTTTATTTGAAGATCTAGGTCACTAATTGCAACGTGTTGGAATTTGCTGGGACATTTTGTACCCAAAATCTGTTCAAATCTGTCCAAGTCCCTTACAGCAGGGCCCCAAACTGTAAAGACATCTATTTCGAGCCCTTCTGTTAACTAAAACCACAAACCCAAAAAAGCTCACCTCACCTCGTAATCTGTTAATACATGAGTGACAAAGAACTCCCAAATTCCACTAATAAAAGAAAAATAACAGTTTTTATATATGCAAGTTAGCTCGCTGTGCTTGAAGGTGTGTTTTCTGACGATTCGACACTATGACTAGGTAACATCATCAGTGAGAGTCTCTGCTGAAGTGCTGGTGGTATGTTGCGCCTCTCTATTTATAGGTCTTGGGTTCTTAAGATGGGTGATGTCATTTCCAGTTCGTTTGTTTTACAAGAGAAGGTAGACAGGATCTAAATTGATGCGTTTATTGATGGACTTCTGTTCAGACTGCCATTCCTCTAAGAACATCCTTGCGTGTCTTAGTATGTGTGTGCATTGTACCAATCAAAGTGGTGCCCTTCTTTGTCTGTATGTATGGAACATAGTGATAATGGGTCATGTCTTTTGGTGGACAGCTGGTGTTCGTGTATCCTGGTAACATGACAACGGGACAGTTTCAATGGCGAAAAATGATTTTATACAGACTTTTTAATTAATGTGTGTGCGCAGATATGTAACATTTTTCATATGTACACAACACATTCTAAATGAACAATGGAGACACAGTTAACAAAAAGTGATGCATATGATGTATAAAATTTATAAAACATTAAAACATTATCTGATCCTCATCTAAAGTGATATGTTTCCCCTTCTCTCAACGTTCCCTCCTTTTCTGGAATTCTCTACTCCAATCTCTCCTTCTTATCAGGATGTGTGTTATAAATTCTTGCTTCTGGTGTCCCAACTTATTTCAGTTAATCCCCTTTCTACCAGAATTCAATATATTGGCCTGTTGGGTTCTTTTCAAAGCTAGTGTCTGTCATATTATTGGAAATAAACATTCTGACATCAGAGCCAGCATTTGAACACATTACTCTGTTGTCCATGCACTATACAAAGGACCACAGCACACAGGAATTGCCAAAACATTGAGAGATGTACATCTAATTCTTTCATCTATGTTGTCCCTCATTCTTTCCCTCATATATGTTGTCTCGCCCTTTCTCTCTTTGTATCTAGTTAAGAAAATTACCAATTATTCTTTGCGTCCCTTCTCTCAAAGCTCCTTCTTTCGGTTTATATCAATTGCTCTCTTCTAGATGTAATGTGATTATAATTGAGCAATGTAACTGCAAAGACATTCAGGAGGAGCTGGCCAGAGTTAATTGGAAGGGGAGCTGAGCAGGGCAGACCATGGAGCAGCAAAAGCAGGAATTTCTGGGGATATTTCGGAGGATATCAGAAATTCTCCCAAAGGAGATGAAACATACTCATGGGAGGACAAGGCAGCCATGAGTGATAAGGTATCAAACCAAAAGAGCAAACATACAATGTGGTGAAGATTATTGGGAATCCAGAGAATTCATTGGCTCTGAAACTACATAAGGCTGGCATCAGTGATATTACAGAGCTCTTAATCATGGTCAGGGAGAGAAACAGAAGAAACACATTCACTTTAAACACACAAGATGGTATTACTCAAGGAAAATGATTCAGGTGAATTAAACTATTGAATTAAAAACAGTTAATTGGTTTTGCAGAATGTGTCAGATTGAAAGCATGACCCGGGAAGAGACCCTCAGCAGAATGACAGTATGAAAATGGAAGTGTTACCACATCAGAAACCAGAGTAGGTCACTGAGTACATGACTGATGGGTGAATGGGTCTCGAAGTGAACTAAGGGACAGACAGCAGAATTATATTGCAGATATTGCAGCTCAAAACTGCATATTTATGTAGTGCTGTAGACTACAGCAGCAGAAGCTAAACAGCATTCAACCACAACCTGTAACTTTTAGCCTCGGATAATTTCCTCAGTCTGCCATTGCCATCAATACGATCTATGTTTCAGTAATGACTGTGGGTGAACATGACTGGGTCAGAACTACGTGAACCTAAACCTGACGCGAACCCATTAAAGCTACCACACTTGACAAACAGATCTGATCGAAGCTCCGCAATCCTGTCACATTCTGTCATAAATGGTGATGGATAATTAAACAAATGACGGAGGAAAGGGCTCCACAAATATCCCCATCCTCAGTAATCGAACAGCTCTGCACATCAGTGTAAAAGACCAGGATGTGGTATCTGCACCACCCTCAGCCAGAAGTGTTGAGTTGATGATCCACCTCACCCTCGCCATGATAGCCAGAGAATCACAGATGCCCGTCTTCAACCAATTCGATTTGCTGTTCGTGACATGAAGAAACAGCTGAACACAGTAGGTACAAAAAAGGTAATGGTCCCTGACACCATTCTTGTAATAGGTCTGAAGACTTGTGCTGCACAACAAGCCGTGTCCCTGGGGAAGCTCTTTCATTCCAGCTCCAACTCTGACATCTCCCTGGTAATGTGGAAAATTACTCAACTATGACCAGTTCCTAAGAGGATTATAATTACAATCTGGCCAGTTACCTCCGCCTCAGTCCCACCTCGACAGTCAAATTGGTGGGAGTTCTTTTTGACAGAGTTATCAAGCAGCACAGAAATAACCTGCTCAGTATGATTTCAGATAGGTCCCCATGTAGAGATGGTGCTGCTGTGGAAATGTCACTGGATTACTAATCCAGACCAGGCTAATGCTCTGGAAGCTGGTGTAAGTTAAACACAATTGACAAAATATTAAGATGCAAAATCTGGTGTCCGTAAATAGTGACCTTGAAGCCAATGTCGATTGTACACACCAATTTGCTTCACAAATGTCCTTTCAGGAAGTGAATCTCCCGTGCTTTCCTGGTCTGGCCGAAACGTGACTGCAGACACACAGACATGTGATAAACTCTTCAATGGTCTCTGAATACGCCAAACAAGACATTCTATTGTATCAAACTGTTCAGGGGTCTAAAGGATAAAACCAGACAGGACACCCGGCCCCAGCCTCAGTATCGGAAAAAGGGAATGAGAAACACTGTCCTGTTGACCCTGCAGAGACCTCCTTCCTAACATCTGAGAGCTTGTGATTAACCTTGGGAAGCTATAAAATCAGAAGTGTAGTAGTCCATTTGGTCTGCCGATTTTGCTACCCTATTCAATATAATGATACCTTGCCCATTATTTCCATATCGTTCTCTTTCTCTCCCACCATTCCTTTATTGTCTCTAAATCCTTATTTATATTCAGTGTCTTGGCTTCCAGGTTCAAGTGCATTCCCCACGTTCACCAGTCACTGAGTGCAGACATTTATTGTCATCGCATTGCAGAATGGTCTGCCTGTACCTAATATTGTGGACCCTTGTTTTCGACACCACAACCAGGGGAATTATTATCCCTGCTTCCAATCCATCTCACCCTGTCAGAGCTTTATATATCTCACTGAGATCTCCACCCATTTTCCTAAACCCCATGGAATACAGGCCCAGTCGCCCCAAACTCTGCTCCCACAACAGGCCTGTCATCACAAAGATCGGTCTGGTCATCCTTCACTTCTGTCCCTCAATGTCAGGTTTGTCGTTTATTATGTACTGAGACCAAATCTGCACAGAATACTGCACAGTGTTTGAGATAGGGTCTCACCAACGCCCTCTACAGCTGCAGGATTACACGCTTACGCCTGGACTCAAATCCCCCTGAAATGTAGGTCAGCTGATCTTCCTAACTGCATTCTGGTCCTGCAATATTGCTTTCAGTGACTGGTCTACAGGGAGATCCAGATCCTTTGCAATGTTACAGCTCCCCACTTGGTAGGTCTTTATACACTGGGCAGCGTGTGAATGCCATTCCCAGTATTGCCTTGTGGGTTCAGACCTCACTGTGCTGCAGGGACCTCGGAGGGCCGCGCAGAAGGAAACAACAAAAAGGCCCATACGTCGCTTTTCAGATCAACATGTTTCAAACAATCCCTTTTCAAATGAAAAGCTGCCAATCTCTTGTTCCCACCAACGGGCACACTGTCACCTCAACCCACCTTGCTCTCCATCTGCCACGTATTTGCCCATTCACTCCACTTGTCTTAGTCACCTTGAAGCTTTTTTACAACCTCCTCACCCACTCACAATCCAACATCCTTCAGTTCTGTCAGCAGGTTGGGATATATTGTATTTGATACCTGCAACCAAATGTTTAATGGGTATTGTGAACAGCTGGGACCTGAGCACCGATCTCTGTGATATCTCAGCAACCTTCCTCTGTTATTTTTTTAAAATAATATTTATGTCGTGAATCTGGGTGTGACTGGCTGGGCCAGCATTTATTGCCTGTCCCTAGTTGCCCTTGAGCTGCCTTGTTGAACCGCTGCAGTCCACTGTGGATTCAGTGACAGTTACACCATTAAATGCCAAGGGGCACAGTTAGATTGTATTTTAGTGGTGATGGTCACGGTCTGGCATTTGTGTGACGTTACTATTACTTGCCACTTGTCAGCCTGGATACTGTCCAGATCTTGTTGCATTTGGACATAGACTGCTTCAGTATCTGAAGAGCCACAAATGTTGCTGAACATTGTGCAATCATTGGCAACCAACCCCACTTATGACCTTAGAATAAAGGCAAGGTCATTGATCAAGCGGCCCTGAAGATGTTTGGGCCTAGGTCACTGCCCGAGGGACTCCTACAGACTTGTCCTGGAGCTGAGTTGACTGGCCTTTATCAACAATGACCATCTTCCTACGTGTCAGGTATGATTCTAACCAGCGGGGAGTTTGCTCCTGATACCCATTGATTCCGGTTTTGTTTACGCCCCTTGATACCACACTTGGGCGAAGGCAGCCCTGTATTAAAGGACTGTTACTCTCACCCTACCTCTGAAATTCAGCTCTTTTGTCCATATTTGGACCAAGGTAATGAGGTCAGGAGCTGAGTGACCCTGGTGGAGCCAAACTGGACGTCATTGACCACGTTATTGCTGAGCAAGTGCTGCTTAAAAGCACTGACACCTTCCACCACTTTACTGATGATCGAGAGTAGACTGATGGAGTGGTATTGGCCGGATTGGATTTGTTCTGCTTTTTATGCATAGGAGATACTTGGGGTAATTTTCGACGTAATTGGGGAAATGTTGTTGTAACGGGATTGGAACAGCTTAGCTAGGGCAGTGACAAGGTCTAGAGAACAATTTTTCAGGACTATTGCCAGAATGTTGTCAGGGTATGTACCCTCTGGGGTATCCAGTGTCTCCAACTGAACCTGGATATTGCGTGGAATGAATCGAATTGGTTGATGATTGGTAACTGAATTGTTGAGGACCACTGGAGGAGGCCGAGATGGATCATCCACTCAGCACTTCTGACTGAAGATTGTTGCAAATGCATGAACGTTATCTTTTCAACTGAAGTGCTGGGATCTTCCATCATTAAGGATGGGGTACTTGTGGAATCTCCTCCTCCGATGACTTGTTTAATTGTCCATAACTATTCTCAACTAGATGTGGAAGGATTGCAGAGCTTAGATCTGATCGTTGCTTGTGGGATCACTTAGCTCTGTCTATCACTTACTGCTGATGCTGTTTGGTGCACAAGCAGTCCTGTTGGTGAATTCATCAGGCAGACACCTCATTTTCAGGTATTCCCAGTGTTGCTCCTCCCCTCCTGCACACTCCATTGAATCAAGGTTGATCCTCTGGCTTGATGGCAATTGTTGTGAGGGGGATATGCCAGACCATGAGGTTGTGTGGGAGTAAAATTCTGCTGCTATTGATGACCCACAACACGTTATGGAAACCCAAACTTGAGCTGCTAGATCTGTCAAAGTCTGTCCTATTTAGCACGGTGATCGTACCACCCAAAATTGTGGAGGTTATTCTCAATGTGCAGGTGTAACTTTGTCTCCACAATGACTATGCAGTGGTCACTATTACCGATACTGTCATGGACAGATACTTCTGTAACTGGCAGATTAGTAAAGCTGTGATCAAATATGGCTTTTACCTCTTGTTGGTTCCTTCACCACCTGCTGCAGACCGAGTTGAAAAGTTATATCCTTTCGGACCCAACCAGCTCAATCAGTAATGCTGCTGCTGAGCTACTCTTGGTGGTGGACATTGAAATCCTCCACCCAGAGTACATTTTGTGCCTTTGCCACCCTCAGTGCTTCCTCCAAGTGTTGGTCAGCATGGAGGAGTACTGACTCATCAGTTGGGAGAGGCTGGTACATGGTAATCAGCAGGAGGCTTCCTTTCCCATGTGTAAACTAACGCCATGAGACTTCATGGGATACAGAGTCACTGTTGAGGACTCCAAGAGCAATTCCCTTCTAACTGTATCCCACTGTGCCACCACTTCTGCTTTGTCTGTCCTGCTGGTGAAACAGGAGATATCCGGGGAAGGTGATGGGGAGCCTGGGACATAGTCATACTCACAGAATCATTCCTTAAATACAATGTCAGGCTGTTGCTTCACAAGTCTGTTTATTTCTATTCACTGTTTCCTGCCAGCTGTCCCATTCTAGAAACATGGCCATATATTCGCCCCATTCCACTAAGATTTGATTTTGAAAACTGGGCTTGGAGCTTTACCAAAATGTTTCCGAAAATCCACATGTTTTACATCCATTGCTTCTCTTTCATTTGTCTCCCAGTCTGTTTCTCATACATGATTCCCATTTCATAAATCTATGTTAGTGTTATCTATGACCATTATTTTCAGCCTCAATAATTGCTCCTAAACCATTTACTTACTATGTTCGATGTTTCATGTACTATTTCGTTTTCCATACCGGAACTGGTTTTCCTGATATTGTCAGAAAGTTCTGTGAAGACAGAACTGAATTCGTGGATTCATAGTTTTGCCATTTCTCTGTTTCCCGTTCTCCATTCTCTGGTTTCAAACTAGAAGGAACCCGCACTGTTTTGTCATACTTCTCACATTGACAATATTTGACAAACTGTAACAGTTCACTCTTATAACCTTTGTGAACATTATCTTCAGAAACCTATCAATTCCTTTCTTAAGCTGCTCAGCTCCACATTATACACGCACAGGAGCATAGTCTCTGTACCAACAGAAATACAGCACGATCTATATTAGTCCCACTTTCCAACACCAGGCACATAGCCTGGAATGTTATGACACTTCCAAGTGCTCGACCAAGTACACTTAACGATTGAGAGGTTAGCCATGATAACTCTCCTCTCAGGAAGTTAATTCCAGACCTCAAAACCCTCTGGGTGAATAAAAAGTAATCTTTAAATCCTCTCTGAACGTCAAACTCTTCACTTTAAGGTATGCCCCCTTGTTCTTAACCCTCTGTCTAAAAGGAACAGCTACTGTCTATCCACCCTGTCCATGCCCCTTGTTAACGTATCCTTCTGAATCACATCTCCCTCAACCTCCTCTGCTCCGAAGTCAACAAACCGAGCTTATCCAGCCTCTCTCCATAGCTGATATGCTCCAACCCAGGGAACATCCTGGTGAATCTCCTCTGCAACCCCCTCCAGTACAATCACATCCTTCCTGTAATGAGGCTCCCAGAACGACATACAGTACTCCATCATGGACTAAACAAAGCCCTGTAAAGCACTTATAATCTACTCCCTGATTAATAAACGCTCCACCCAAGGTTCAATTCTTAACTAGTCCATTACCCTGTTCAGTCACATTCAGGGATGTGTGGAGAAACACCCTGTGAGCTCCCTAGTGTGCTGCCAATCATTGTGTACACCCCATGTCTGGTTCCTCCTTCCAAAGTACATCATCTCATATTTATCAGGATCACATTCCATCTGCCATTGATCTGCCCATCTGATCATTCCACTTGTATTTACCTGTAAAATCAGAACTTCCTCCTCACTACCAACCACCCGGCTAATCTTTGTGTCAAACACAAACGTGCTTATCACAACTCGAACCCCTCCACCAACCGCACCCCCCCCCCAACACCCCCCACAGATTCACATCTATACCACTTATGAATGCTACAAACAATAAGGGACACAGCACTGATCCCTGTGGTACACCGGGGGACACTGGTCTCCAGTCACACAAACAGCCTTCTCCCAACATCCTCTGACTCCTGACACTAAGACAATTTTCGTTGTAACTTTTCAAGTTATCCTCGATACTGTGAGATTTTACTTTATTTTTTTCAGTTTCCCCTTTGGAACTTTGTCAAAGGCATTGCATCAAAACTAAATAAGCGACCTCCTCAAACTAATTCAATCAAATTCATTAGGTGTGACTTCACTCTGATGAAGTCATGATGATTATCCCTGATCAAACCTTGCGACTCTGATTGGAGTTCGATTTTCTCCTTCTCTATTTTCTCCAGTAGTTTCCCGAACAGTGATATAATACTCGCTCGTCCATAGTTACCTTGGCAAATCTCTACCCCCATTACTGTGAAATGGAATCATATTAGCTGTTCTCAAGTCCTCTGGTACCTCCACTATGGTCAGATTCCAATTAAAATTTCCTCCCTTGATTCCAACAGTATCCAGACCTGCGGATCGGTCCAATTGTATACCAGACAAAGCCTCAAACCAACGCTCGTATTTTACATCAATCGCTTTTCAAGAGCTTTCCAGTCCATCTTCTCAAATTCTGTACCTGCATCCTCCTTCTCCCAAGTAAAACAGCTGTGATGTTTACATGTAACAATCTATCAATGTTCTCCGGGTTGACGCACTGATTGTCCCCCTTTGTTTTATAATGGATAAGAACTGTTTGCTTATTATTCTGTTCTACTTATACGTGTAGAATACCGTGGAATTCTCCCTAATCTCGCCTGCTTGCACTTTTCCATGTCTCTCTGTTATTCAGTCCCCTCTATATCCCTAAGTTTCTAAGTTTCATTGCAATCACCTCCCATCTTTAGAAATTCGAGATCACAGGCTGAATGTCCCCCATCAGACAATCTTGCCATTTTATGGATTAATCTGGAGAATACCTTTTGCAGTTCCTCTGTAGTCAGTATATTCTATCTTAGGTTGGGACTCTAAGTTTAGTCTCAGCAACACTCTATGCAGCTGGTGCACGACATCTTCTATATTGCAATTACATACACATGAATGTAAACCTAATGTTTAGTTTCCTATTCTTCCCAATTTCTTTCACTTTAACTTTTCTTGTGATGTTAGTGGGAGAGTTCTTAAAGAAAGATCGTTCTGAATATCTAACGATACATTATCCATTAGCTCGTTGTTGCCGACGTCCAAGAGAATCATCTTCAAACCATTACAAAAAAATGTTTGCCACGTATGGTTTTTGTTTCATCGATGCATTATCATCCTCCCCAGATTTATCATTACCTTCTATATATCCAGGAACACGTTCTTTGTAATTCAGCCCAAGAGACACCTGACCGCGGATTACAAGTTACTGATCTGTAGTTCACCACTCTCCATCTTCATCCTTTCTTAAACTGTTGGATAATATTTATCACTTTTGCCATATCCAGATTGGCTAAATAGCTTTCCGGAATGTATTGGAAATTAACATCAAAATCTGAGATGCAATCAATACGTCTATTGCTGCTTTCTCTGAAATTCTTGTATGAAGTACATCTGATCTGTCAGATCTATAGATACTCAATCCAGCTTTCTTTTCAAAGATGACCTCAACACTGATAAGAATGATCTTTGACTTTACTTACACAAGTCCCATGGTCACTTGGTATTTCTGGGAGAATTTCTGGATATTCTGCCTTGAAGATAAACCCAAAGAAAATGTTTCTTTCCACTGCGATTTCTCTGTTCTCTTCAATAAATTTATCTGTCTGCACACCTACTGTTCCACATTTGACCTTGTTTATACTTTTGTTTCATACACTGATGCACTTTTTTTAGCAGTCTTTATGTTTTTTTTAGCAGTCTTTATGTTTTTCTTTAGCAGTCTTTATGGTTTTCGTTTGCTTGCATTCTGTTTCTCTTTTTGATTTCCTTCTCAGTTTCTTGGTCATCCTTTGCTGAGTCCTACATTTCTCCGAATCCACTGGCTTACAACAAAACTTGGCATTTTTCTAAGTTGCTTCCTTTGACCTAATAGGTAGTTAAAGGTGAGGCTGAAAGGGTTAGGTCGGAGAGGAGGGTGGACCAGATTGATGGGAAGGAAGATGAACACATTGGAACGTTCAAGAGGGGGAGTGTGCTGAGTTGGAAGATTGGACTGGGATAAGGTGGAGTTAGGGGAAATGGGGAAACTGGTGAAATCTAAATTAATCACCTGTGGGTGAAGGGTCCCAGGTAGAAGAGGAACCTTTCTTCATCCATGCTTCGGGTGGTTCGGTTTTGGTGATGGAGGAGACCCAGGACTCTCATTCCCTTGGCAGAGTGGAAAGGAGAGTAAAAGTGTTCAACCACAAGATGGTGGAGTTGGTCAATGTGGCTGTTCCAGCGATGTTCTCTGAAATGATCCACGTATGTCTCGCCAATGTAGAGAAGACCACACTGAGTTTAAAGGATGCAGTAGATGAGGTGTTCTGTCTCCCTTCATCACCTATCACTTTCAACACCACCTTCATCTACATATCACATTCCCAGCTACCTGCCTCCTGCCACATCCCCTTCTCATTTATCTCTCAGCTCCTTTGACCCAGAAGCCTCATTCCTGATGAAGGGTTATGCCCGAAACGTCAATGCTCCTGCTCCTAGTTAGCTGCCTGACTGTGCTTTTCCAGCGCCACTGATCTCCAGCAGCTGCAGCGCCCACTTTCTCCTCACACCTTCAGGGCTTGGATGATTCAGATTTATAACAGTTACTTCAAATAAAACAAACACTATCGTGTACTCAAACAGCAGAAAAGAAAACAAATGCATTGTGGTCACTGTTCCCAAAAGGTCCTTTACAGCAAAGTTTTCAATTAGCTTTTCTGATCATCCAACATCAATTTCTAAAAAACCTGATCTCTAGCTCAGTGCTCGACAAAATGTACATGCCAGCTATCTAACACATGCTCATGAAATCCATTTTTCCCAGCATTAACATTCATTTGGGTTGTTGTGGTTCTGTTCGCCGAGCTGGGAATTTGTCTTGCAAACGTTTCGTCCCCTGTCTAGGTGACATCCTCAGTGCTTGGGAGCCTCCTGGGAAGCGCTTCTGGGATGTTTCCTCCGGCATTTATAGTGGCCTGTCTCTGCCACTTCCGGTTGTCACTTCGAGCTGTCCACTGTAGTGGCCGGTATATTGGGTCCAGGTCGATGTGTTTGTTGATAGAGTCTGTGGATGAGTGCCATGCCTCTAGGAATTCCCTGGCTGTTCTCTGTTTGGCTTGCCCTATAATGGTAGTGTTGTCCAAGTCGAATTCATGTTGCTTGTCTTGACAATTTATTGGCTTGGATAGAGGATTGGTTAACCAATAAAATGCAGGCAGATGAATAAACTGTGTCAATTTCTATTGGAAAATGCAATTTGTTGGGTGCCATAGATTTCAGTGCTCATCCTTCAACTATTTGGGATCGACATTATTACTCGGTTGACGGGATAGAAAATACTATAGCTACATGATCAGATGACACTAACATTGGTGGGAAATTAATTCGGAATGATGATGCAAGAGATTTAAAAACAATGTATATAGATTGGGTGAATGAGCAAACATTTGGCAATGAAAATTAAAGTGGACAAATATGTGGTTATTCAAGTTGGCCAGCCCAATGAAAAGGCAAATTATTATCTAAATGTAGAGAAACTTCAAAGTGCTTAAGAGCAGAGGGATCTGGGTGCCTGCTTGCATATCACAGAAAACTTACTTGCGAGTACTTCAAATACTGAGAAAAGCAAGTATAACTTCATCGTTTATTTGTAAAAGGATAGAGTAGAAAGGTAGGGAGTGTTGCTGTAACTATGCAAGGCATTAGTGAGGCTGCAACTGGAGAACAGTTTGGGTGTCCTGCAGAATGAGGTATTTCCATTGGAGGCAATTCTGAAGAGCTTCAATAGATTAATTCCATATTTGAAGTGTTTGTCTTATGAAGAGAAATTGAGCAGTTTATGCCTCTACTCTCGAGTTTATAAGAATGAAAGGAGAGCTCATTGAGGTCTGTAAAATGCTAAACGTAATTGAAAGTGTAGCTGTGGAGTGGATATGTTTTCATATGGCGCAATCGATAATAAGTGAATACAGTTTGAGGATCGAGAGATAGCAGGGATGTCGAACAGAGGCCGCGATGACATCAGCCATGATTGTATTCCATGGTGGAGCAGGTTCGAGGGGTTGGATTCCTGACTGATGCTCCTTGTTCATATTCAGCTTTACGACTGTGTTACACATTAATGGGGGAGGATTATGTATCCAACAGGAAGCAGGCACTCCGGAATAATCGCTCTAAATCAGTTTGACAGAACGTCACCAGTGGAGTCACACAGTGACCAGTGCTGGGTCCTCCACTGTTTACAATCTATATCAATGATCAGGAGGATGGAACAGATATACAGATATTGAATTTGGTCATGTTGCTGTGATAAGCAAGAGATTAATTTATCAAGAGAGGGTGGAGGGTCTACAGATAGATACAGAGAGGTAAAGGCAATGGAGAATAATTTGGCAGCTGCAATATAACATGATATAATCTGTCATTTCATTTACAGGAATAATGGAAGGCAGAGGGATTATAGGTATTAATGATACTGTGTACTGGGGGGTTCACTCAGACCCGTTCAGACATGGGAGGTTTTGCTCCATCCCTGATCGTCTGCTCCTTGATGCTCCAAGTGACCCCATTGCTGTCCGTACACATGGAATGTTTTGAAATGTTTGGTTGGTGATGGGGGATGCAATTTTCAAACGTGTATCAAGGGGATGGCCTTTATCCAAGATACATTCATTCCTTTCTACATGGAGATCTGAAAACGATGGGAATGGCCAGCCTGCTTGTGAATGAAGAGGCTGTGGCTGCAGTGAGGACAGGGATATTCACCAACATGATGTACTGTGATGGACACGCTGCAAGATTAATACAGAGATTGCTCCTTCAGTTCCTCTACCTCTTTCCCCATTGACACGGCTACTCTGCAGAAGCCATGTACACCATCGGGAATCCCACTATACTGGATACACCCGGCAGCTCTCTGCTGAGTGAGAAACAATGTATTTACCTCATCCACCATATGTATCCTCCATCACTGAATGGTTATTTTGATGGCAACATACTGGGAGATGATGGATATGTCACCCAGTCCTGTTTGAAAAGTTCAAGAACATAGAAGCTGAATGAAACTGTGACCCTAACAGCCACTGACAGCACCATCCTCCCCCTGGTGTGAAGCTGTAGGACGTGTTAAAGAAGGTGACACCGCTCTGTGACCAGCTCCTTGTTCAATCAGGGTCACCTCACTATCTGCTCCTGGGTCAACTGGAGCTTGGGAAGCTGTTCCTGGAAAATCCGGGGTGGACACAGCAGATCCCTCTCCCCACACACACTCACTGTGTGGTTTCAGATCTCCACCCTCTCTGCAGCCTCTGCTCCATTTGTTGTTCATGTTACAGACCCAGATGCTGTAACTACCGTCCCCAGGCTCCATCCAAAGTTGGGTCACCAAATCCTCAGGTCTCCCTGAATGTCTGAGGTAGCTCACCTCCAGCACAACCTCCAGCAAACCATCCCCAGCTGCTGCACTAACTTTTCAATAACAGGAGTCAGTCAGAAACCCCTCATCTATAAGTGTTGTGGACCAGACCAGATTCCTGCAAAATATTTTAAGAAGGCCGTTTCGACCCAAACCTTTCCTTATTTTGAATACAGATGGGAAGTGTGCTTTCCAGATATGTTGTGACTGGTCAAACCACTCGACATTAAGCAAAATATAATCTATTCATATGCTTTAGTTAAAATACAATCAAAGAAAAGAACATTTCAGGATGGTTTATATGTTGGAACACTTACACAAACAATAGATACCGTACCATCTTGGTATACACTGCTTGACACAAAGATATATTCAAGTACAGATCCTTACATAAGTTTTCTGATCCAGAAGAAATCAACATCAACAGAGATCTCAGAGAGAAAAGCAGCTGGGGATCATGTATTGAAAATTCCAACCCTTCTGGGACCCGAACAGCTTCTGAATGCTGCAGCTAAAAACAAAATAAGGAAACCTGGTCTGGGAGAGCTGGCCACTGCCCTTCCATTGTTATCACCGTTTTAATAAAACCGAAATGCTTTCTCAGCTATTTATTTAAAATGTTTTCAGACACAGTTCTGCACCTCTGCCTTTACAACGTCTCTTAAAAAAACCCAAGAGAAAATAACCTTTTTACAGTGATAGCATTCTCACAACTCCACCTTTAATAACATGATCCATTAATATACAAAAATGGATTCATTTTAGACCTCCTAATCTTCCTCTATTAGTAGACTGGAATGCATATATATTGCATTGACTCTGAGCATACAAATATTCACAACTCGATTCGATTTCAGTCATTTCACTCCTGCCACAGAATGTCTTTTGTCTTTCTTCATCCAAGTTTCCACAACGTGTCAAAACTTACTTTTTCTCGCCCTGTCAACTTTATAATTTCAAATTGAATGGCAGCAAGAATAAGGTCAATAAAAACAGACTGGTATTTTTCTCCCTAAACTTCTCCACAAACTTTAAGGGGTCACGATCAGTGATAAAGATTTTTCTCATGTATGTTATTCGCAATGTAAATGCTGGAATGTTGTAACACCAACATCAAGCTCAAGGCCTCCTTCCCCATTGTGGAATAAATCTGTTGATGTTTCCACTGGACACTCCAACCACACGTTACATAATGGAGCACTTCTCATCTCTCCAATAGTCCTTCTGAATAACATAGCTCCTCATGTCTCAGCATAAAATTATTACATCCTTCTGTACCACTTAATGCTGTAACCGCTTCGCCTGCTACTCCTGGCTATTGCCAATAAACCTTACTCTCACAGGGATATGTTTTTTGAAGATCTTGCACATTCTTCTCAATCCCTCACAGAAACCAAACTTTGATTTCTGAACTCAATCATCATCAGCCATTTCAGTTTCTAATCTTGCCATTGTAACTCTCTGCCCTTCCATATGAGTTCTCACAACTGCAGGAAGTGAATTGTGGAAATTCTCCAAAATCAGAATCTCTCTAAGAGGGTCATAGGTTTGCTCTGTTTTTAATACCCTTCCCCACCTTTCAAAATTACTTTGTTTGATTCTTTCAAACACAACGTGTGTTTAACCCGGGATGTTATTTTAGATTCCTGAAACACTGTCGGCGTCTGGCACAAGCTCATATGCACTTCAGATGGCTTTCCTCACCTCCTCCGATAGGGATGCAAATACCTATCAGCTTTGTTTGGATAAACTAAATCCACATGTTCTCTGGCCGCTGCACTTGTTTAGTCACTTTCTGAAATGAAATTAAAAAGGCTCCGCCATCATTCTCATCAAATTTAGATAATTGCTGGATGTATTTAAACAGATCCTGATCAGGCCTTTGGCTACCATAGGGCTGCTCTACCTCACTATCCTCTAATGAAAATCCATACAAAATGAAGAGGAATTTAGAATAACTTAACTATTGGAAAACTTAACCGAATAATGGATACAGTACGTTCTACAAATGAACTGTTCAATCTACTAACATCACCTAAACACACCCCTTGGCAAAAAGGAACATTCAGACATGCATTCTTGCATACAGTTCTCCAATGCAGAAGGAAACACCATCAAGTGAGGCTTTAGAGAGAGTAGCAGCCAGGGATAATTTACTAAAACTTTAACCCCTTTGGGACCCCAAGCACCCGCTGATTGTTACAGCTACAAGAAAAAACAAACTAGAAAGCCTGGTCTGTGTGAGCTGGACATTGTTACTACTATTTATTAAAAACCCTAAAAGTCCCGTAAGTTATTTACTTGAGCTGTTTTCAGTCGGCAGTTTGGCCTTTAAGACCTCTTACTAAAAAAAAGAGAGAAACAAACGTTTTATTTAAAAAGTAACAGCATTGTCAGGCAATTCAGATGTCTGGTCCTTCACTCAGTGGGCTTCCTCGTCTTACTTATCGCAAGGTCACCTGAGAGCGACAGCCACAGGTACACACCAAGTTACAAGGATGTGTCTTATAACTTCTGAAACACCCCTGTCCATGGACCATCACATGGGACATACCGGGAAGTGAACAACAGCTTGAAAAAACACCATTTCAGTATTTCTGAGCTACACAATGCCAGCACTCGATATACTAGGGAGACAAAACCAAAGGCCAGGGAAAGATACAGAGGGACAGAGAGATTCACATTAAAGACAGAAACAGGCAGTTAATTAACTGAAAATATGTTGTGGAAATATGTGGAAAAAGCCAGGGCAGTGGGACTAACTGAGGAAGTGAGATATTCCTGAGTAAAATGACAAGAATGAGAACATTGAATAAAGGCATTGTCAGATCAGCTGAAATGGTTTGTTACATCAAATTCTGAATCTGCTTCACCGAACACCACAAACAACATAAACTGGGACAAGATGACAGCCCAGCATGGAGAGCTGTGCACACCATGCTAGTGTGTTGCTCAGTAAACTGCACTACCTGCCCAACATGAGAATATTGCAAACTTTACTTTCATATGCTAACTATCCTCGCATCAGATTACTGCCTGCAATGGGAAGGTTTGGTGTGTGTGTGTGTGTGTGTGTGTGGTTGAATGCGAAACTCGTTATTTGAGAAGGAACACACATGGAGGAAACTATTTTAAATACGAATAACTGGCAGGCTTTTTATTAATCAACAGAGAGAATGAGGGAAGTTTCATGGACAGATGATATAAAGTGTTTGAGAAAGTTAAAATAAAGGCATTGCCAGACACAACAGCAATATACATCGGGGTGCACATGAATGACAGATGGATGGGAGTTTGGTGTGAGGTCGAATCAGATTTGATTCGGCAAGTTTGAAGCCGGGAGCGTCAGCAGCAGATTATTGGCTTCATTAAGATTATTGACTTCATAGCTAAAGCTTGAACAACGGATGGAATTAACCAGTGAGAATATTCTGGAGTGGTGAGCATTTCAAGTTAGAAATGTTCAGGGTATGGTGTCAAGAATCAGCTCATAGTCAAAGGGATCTCCCACAGTTGTGACTTGTCTGCTTCAACTGCAGATATTGACCAAGGATGGGATGGAAACTGTGGAAGGAAGTGGAGTTTGTAACCAGAGCAGTAGACGGTGACCTCTATGCTCTTAATAGCAAAGGCAATGTTACAATGCATTGTGGTTCTCCCCTGAAACTGAATAGATCAACATAGAGACCGGTGAGTAACACTGCCAGAGCAGAGAGGGAGGCACTAATTGAACACGTTCATTAATGTAGTTAGTAGTGGTCTGTAGAATGAATATCTGGATGGAGAGATTCAACAGGAACAATAATAGTGACAAGATGTGTAGGCTATATGAAATAACAATAATACAGTCATAACTGGTTTATAGAAAACAAAATCTGGACAGTGACACTTACCAGGAACACCAACGATAGCCAGGAAAGGATAATAAAAATATTGAATAATGAGAAGAGCATAATGGATCTGCGATGATAATGACCACCAATCAAATGCAGAAAGGTACCAAACATAATCGGATAAGCTCCTGTATATTGTTGGAATATTCCTGTCTAATGTTCTCACATTCTGATCCATTGTTGGCACATTCCAGTCTCATGTTCTCAGATTCTGATCCATTGTTGGTATATTCCAGTCTCATGTTCTCAGATTCTGATCCATTGTTGGAACATTCTAGTCTAATGTTCTCAGATTCTGATCTCTCCTCCCCTTCTCTCTGGATCTGCTGTTCCCTGTCAGTGCTGTCGGTGATGCTCCCGCTCATGTTATGGAATAATACATTGAACGGAGCCCATTTATCATTAAAAGATGGAAACCCTCCACTCGGCTAATTAGAATCCATGGAGATTGGCTTTAATCGCAGTCACTGAACAAATGGACTCAGTTAACCTGTTCAAAACATCACTTTTCATTTATTGGTTTTGGATGGAATGGATGAGGGTTGCTGAGGGATGGATCATAAATCTTTAAATCTTTTAAATCTTTTTATTAACTTGTATATGAGAGTATTAATAGGACACTGCAGGGGTCTATATATGTTCCACTCTGTTTATGAAAGGAAGCAGTTATAAAATAACAGATCAGCTACATAAAAAATATTCGGGTGGGCAAGTTTCTCGATACTTGAGTATTTCAAGTTAGAAATGGTCAGGGTATGGTGTCAAGAATCAGCTCATAGTCAAAGGGATCTCTCACAGTTGTGACTTGTCTGCTTCAGCTGCAGATATTGGCCAAGGATGGGATGGAAAGTTACCAAACTACGGTACTTATTGACCAGTTTGCGGCCACTCCTGGTTTTAATGCCCTGTTATCAAATCCTTTCATAACCTTAAGACAGAGCATTGAGACTGCTGCTCAGGAACAGGCCGAAGCAATTCTGTCCCTATGGGCCTCTTACAGAGGGATAAGAGAAGGCCATTCAGTCCATATTAGCCTGTTGCTACTTAAAAAGGTGGAAAGCTGGAATACTGGCGCATTTTGCCGAAAGAATCATTCAAAACAAAGAGATGTTTCGCTGAAGCTGTATGAAGTGTTACTGAGAGGGCACCTGGAGTAAATAGTGTTGTTTGTGTTTCTGTAACTGGGAAGGGATGGACCTCCATTCGATACAGTTTAACGGCTGATCATAATCCACGGGCTGTTGTCTCATTTAATGTCTCGGATCTGTTACACAGGGACAGGAGGTGGCCATGAAGCCTCTTGAGTCTATTTCAAAGGGACAAGAGGAGGTCATTCAGCCTCTCCAGTCTATTACAGAGGGACAGGAGGAGGTCATTCAGCCTCTCGAGCCTGTTCCAGAGAGGCAGGAAGTGTTTATTTAACATTCAAGTCTGTTACACATAAATATTAGTTTTAAACTATGTGTGGAATAGGAAAGACCTGATGTAAACATTAAAGTTCTAACTTTGAATAAGGCCAATTTTGAAAGTGTTAGGCAAGCCCTGTGAAAGGCTGATTGGAATACCCTATTCACAGGGAAAGGGATGGTTGGAAAATGCAAGGCCATCAAAACGTGGTTTCAGAGAGTCCAGAGCCAACGTGTTCCTATTAGTGAGATGGGTAAGGCTGGTGGGTGCAGGAAGTGCTGGATGGCTAGATATATTGATGCTCTGGTCAAGGTTAGCAAGGAGGCATATGTTCAGTAAACAGAGCTGAGATTAAGTGAATCCCGAGAGGAGTAAAGGGCAATAAGTGTATAGTCAATGGGGAAATTGGGCCAGAAAAATGTGGACATGAGATGGCTTTAGAAATAGGGTTAACGAGGCATTGAAGAAATTCTACACATCCTTTAATTGCAAAATATTAACTAGGAAGAGAATAGGGCACCTTGAAGATCAGTAAGGCTACGTATGTGTGGAACCATAGGAGATACTAAACAAGTATTTTTCCTAGTATTTAATGTAGAAGAGTTTACAAGAGCGAGAGAATGAAGAAATACATAGTGATATCTTGAAAAGTATCGATATTACAAGGAGATGTTGGACATTTTAAAACACATAAAGGTGAACAAATCCCTGGGACCTGATCAGTTGTATCCCAGAATATTGTGGGAAGCTAGGAAAGAAATTGCTCAGCCTTTTGCTGATATATCTGTAACATTGAGTTCCACAGGTGATGTGTCAAATGACTGGAGGGTTGCTAACATAGTGTCATTGTTTCAGAAATTAAGGAAAGCCCAGGTAACTATAGATTGGTGAGCTTGATGTCAATGGTGACTAAATTGTTGGAGGGGATTTTGAGGAAAACGATGTATAAGCATTTGGAAAGACAAGGACAGAAGAGAGCTTTGTACATTGGAGATCACGTCTCACTGACTGGGTGGAAATTTTTGAGGAAGTGAAGATGGTGATTGATGAAGGCAGGACAGTGGATGCTGTCTTCATGGAATTCAGTAAGAAAACCAAAATGTTCTACAAGGTTAGCAAGGTTAGGCTGCCTAGGATCTAGGGAGAACTCGCCATTTACGTCCAAACTTTACTTGAATATTGGAGACAGGGTGTGACAGTTGGCATTTGTTCATTAAACTTGGAGATCTGTGAACAGTGGCACTGCTCGCAAAGATCAATAGTGGGTCCACTGCCTTTTGTCACTGATGCAAATCATTTGCATTTGAGTATATGAAGTATGGTTAGTAAGTTTGTAGATAATACCAAATTTGGTGGTGTCGTCGACAGTGAAGAATGATCTCTCAGAATATAATGGGAACTTAGTTAGGTGAGCTGAGGAGTGGCAGATGGAGTTTATTTTAGATAAATGTGAGGTGTTGCATTTTGGCAAGAAAAATCAGGGACAGACATTTAGGTAGGATCCTGTCGAAAGTTGCCAATCAAGGAGAACTCCATAGAAATTATAGAATCCCTACAGTTCGGAAACAGTACCTTCGGCCCATCAAGGCCACACCATCCCTCTAAACAGTATCCCACTGGACAAACCCCTACCCTATCCCTCTCAGCCTGCATTTCCCATGGCTAATGCACCTTGCCCTCACATCCAAGGGTACTATGCACAATTCTGTATATCGTTATACTGTCGGAGGGAAACATAGCATCCGGAGAAAACTCACACAGTCACGGGGAGAATGTACAAACTCCACAAGCCAGTCATTCAAGGTTGGAATTAAACCCCGATCGCTGCCCTGTGAGGCACCTTGTGGTGCAGGTTCTCCGTTCCTTGAAAGTGCTGTCACAGGTCGGCAGCGCAGTGAAGAAGGCACTCGGTGTTCTTCCCTTTATTGATGCGTGCTTTGAGTCTATGCGTTTGCATGACATGTTGCATCTGTACAGGACATTGGTTTGGCCACTTTTGTAATATTGCCTTTAATTCTGGTCAACCTGCTGTCGGAAAGATGCTGTCAAACTTGAAAGGTTGCAGAAGAGATTTAAAAGAATGTTGCAGGTGTTGGAGAGTTGGAGTTACAGGGAGAGTTTGAATAGGCTGGGAGTATGTTCAAGTGTTGAGGCTGAGGGTGGACCTTAAAGAAGTTTATAAGATCAGGAGGGGCATAGAAAAAAGTAAACAGTCAGAATGATCCCAGGATGATCGCAATAAACATTTTCTCTCACTTAGACATCGCAGTTTCTTCCCCGTGCCACAAAAAGCCATTCCTTCTCTTTGCACTACAACTGATATGGAATTTATAACTCCCTTACATCTGTACGTTAGCATCAATAAATCCAACACCAGAGATGTGTATGGAGACGTGCATCACTCTCGGGGAAAATTTCAATGAGATTGAATTCACCTAAAATAGGGAATGATCGCCGACCTGAATAGAACTGAACTGTAGGAATACGGGAAACAGACATAGGAAGGGAGCTATCTTTGCTTCTGTTCTTCTCTCACAGGATGTATGCAGACCTAGTCAGGGCAGCATGTTATGCCGACCTTGAATTGAATGTTTGGTTCAGCTGTTCCACAGGACAGCAAAGAGTAAAACACATTCCTGTGGGGTTGTAGTGTTACAACATAGGATAAATTATCCTGCTTAATTTAAAACCAGCAACAGGGAAAAGTTTTATCCTCTGCATATTCTGTGACAATTCTAGACTCCAAAACCAATTAAAGTAAAAATTAACAAATTTATTTCTTAAAGTATAACAGGGAATAATAGACGAACGTCTATTTACAACTTCTTCCTCTAATCCATCTTTTACCTCCCCCACCCCCACGATACTCGTCCGGTTATACTCATAATTAAGACCTACAAAACAAAACTTCTAATCTCAAAACCAAGAAGCTTTCGGTTCTTCTCTATATTCCTGTCTTGATTTCTTCTTTGGGATCCAGCTTTACCAGTTACTAATCCATACAGGTACCGAGAGGAGAGCTATGTTTCAGGCAATCTTTGCATGCTGGTAACTTAGCAGTTCTCCTCTCAACTGCTCAATTTCCCACGGTCTTGTACCCCCCAAACCATTGGATCGTGTCATTGGCTTTTAAGATTCACAATATACTAAATTCAAACTTGATTGGAGGTGGGTATTTTGAGGTGTAATTTAAACTGTTTGGCTGAATTTATTTTTGCCTTGAGACAATGAGCTAATCGAGTTGTTCAACCAAATGTTACACTAAATCTATTTTTCGGAAGAGTTGGTGCTGTCAGGTAGTTATTGCTGGCATTTCATCACAGAAGTCACAATGAAACCTGCTAATTAGAAATAGTATAACGGCTGCAGAAAGGAAGTTTGAGGGGGATCTGCCTCTGGAGGTAGTATGGGCTGAAGTCAGAAATAGGAAAGGTGCAGTCACCTTGTTGGGTGTTTATTATAGGCCCCCCAATAGCAGCAGAGTTGTGGAGAAACAGATTGGGAAACAGATTTTGGAAAGGTGCAGAAGCCACAGGGTCGTAGTCATGGGCGACTTCAACTTCCCAAATATTGATTGGAAGCTCTTTAGATCAAGTAGATTGGATGGGGCGGTGTTTGTGCAGTGTGTCCAGGAAGCTTTTCGAACGCAGTATGTAGATTGTCCAACCAGAGGGGAGGCCATATTGGATTTGGTACTCGGTAACGAACCGGGACAAGTGGTGTGCTTGTTAGTGGGTGAACATTTTGGTGATGGCGACCACAATTCTGTGACTTTCAACTTGGTTATGGAGAGAGATAGATGCGCACAACAAGGAAGTTTTTACAATTGGGGGAAGGGAAATTACGATGCTGTAAGACAGGATTTGAGGAGCATACGTTGGGAGCATAGGCTGTCAGGGAAGGATGTGGTGGAAATGTGGGACTTTTTCAAGGAGCAGATACGACGTGTCCTTGATATGTATGTACCGATCAGGCAGGAAAGAAATGGTCGTGTGAGGGAGCCTTGGTTGACGAGGGAGGTTGAATGTCTAGTAAAGAGGAAGAAGGAGGCTTACATAAGGTTGAGGAAACAAGGTTCAGACAGAGCAGTGGAGGGATACAGGATAGCCAGAAGGCACCTGAAGAAAGGGATTAGGAGAGCTAAGAGAGGGCATGAAAAATCCCTGGCGGATAGGATCAAGGATAACCCCAAGGCATTCTATGCGTATGTGAGAAACCTGAGAATGACGAGAACGAGGGTAGGTCCAATCAAGGACAGTGGTGGGAGACTGTGTATTGAGTCGGAAGAGATAGGAGAGGTCTTGAACAAGTACTTCTCTTCAGTATTTACGAACGAGAGGGACCGTATTGTTGAAGAGGAGAGTGTGAAACGGACTGATCAGCTAGAAGAGATACCTGTGAGGAAGGAAGATGTGTTGGACATTTTGAACAACTTGAGGATAGACAAGTCCCCCGGGCCTGACGGGATATATCCTAGGATTATGTGGGAAGCAAGAGAGGAAATTGCAGTACCGTTGGCAATGATCTTCTCGTCTTCACTGGCAACGGGGGTGGTACTAGGGGACTGGAGAGTAGCGAATGTTGTGCCCCTGTTCAAAAAAGGGAATAGGGATAACCCCGGGAATTACAGGCCAGTTAGTCTTACTTCTGTGGTAGGCAAAGTAATGGAAAGGGTACTGAGGGATAGGATTTACGAGTATCTGGAAAGACACTGCTTGATTAGGGACAGCCAGCACGGATTTATGAAGGGTAGGTCTTGCCTTACAAGTCTTATTGAATTCTTCGAGGAGGTGACCAAGCATGTGGATGAGGGTAGAGCAGTGGATGTAGTATACATGGATTTTAGTAAGGCATTTGATAAGGTTCCCCATGGTAGGCTTTTGTGGAAAGTCAGGAGGCATGGGATAGAGGGAAATTTGGCCAATTGGATAGAAAACTGGCAAACCGGTCGAAGTCAGAGAGTGGTGGTAGATGGTAAATATTCAGCATGGAGTCCAGTTACAAGTGGAGTTCCGCAGGGATCAGTTCTGGGTCCTCTGCTGTTTGTAATTTTTATTAATGACTTAGAGGAGGGAGTCGAAGGGTGGGTCAGTAAATTTGCAGATGATACAAAGATAGGTGGAGTTGTGGACAGTGAGGAGGGCTGTTGTCGGCTGCAGAGGGACTTAGATAGGATGCAGAGCTGGGCTGAGGAGTGGCAGATGGAGTTCAACCCTGCCAAGTGTGAGGTTGTCCATTTTGTAAGAACAAATAAGAATGCGGAATACAGGGTTAATGGTAGGGTTCTTGGTCAGGTGGAGGAACAGAGGGATCTTGGGGTCTATGTACATAGATCTTTGAAGGTTGCCACTCAGGTGGATAGAGTTTGTAAGAAGGCCTATGGAGTATTATCGTTCATTAGCAGAGGGATTGAATTCAAGAGTCGTGAGGTGATGTTGCAGCTGTACAGGACTTTGGTTAGGCCACATTTGGAGTACTGTGTGCAGTTCTGGTCGCCTCACTTTAGGAAAGATGTGGAAGCTTTGGAGAGGGTGCAGAGAAGATTTACCAGGATGTTGCCTGGAATGGAGAGTAAGTCGTACGAGGATAGGTTGAGAGTTCTCGGCCTTTTCTCGTTGGAACGGCGAAGGATGAGGGGTGACTTGATAGAGGTTTATAAGATGATCAGCGGAATAGATAGAGTAGACAGTCAGAAACTTTTTCCCCGGGTACAACAGAGTGTTACAAGGGGACATAAATTTAAGGTGAAGGGTGGAAGGTATAGGGGAGATGTCAGGGGTGGGTTCTTTACCCAGAGAGTGGTGGGGGATTGGAATGCGCTGCCCGAGGGAGTGGTAGAGTCAGATTCATTGGCGACCTTTAAGCGGCATTTGGATAGGTACATGGATGGGTGCTGAATCTAGGATAGAAGTTCGGCACAACATCGTGGGCCGAAGGGCCTGTTCTGTGCTGTATTGTTCTATGTTCTATGCTCTAAGTTCTAAGTGCAGACAGACCCCACTCTGTCAATGTAACACACCCAGTGAAGAGCAGACTGACACCACTCTGTCAATGTAACACACCCAGGGAAGAGCAGATAGACCCCACTCTTACAATGTAACACACCCAGGGAAGAGCAGACTGACCCCACTCTGTCAATGCAACACACCCAGGGAAGAGCAGACTGACCCCACTCTGTCAATGTAACACACACAGGAAAGAGCAGACTGACCGCACTCTGTCAATGTAACACACCCAGAGAAGAGCAGACTGACCCAACACTGTCAGTGTAACACACCCAGGGAAGAGCAGACTGACCGCACTCTGTCAATGTAACACACCCAGTGAAGAGCAGACTGACCCCACTCTGTCAATGTAACCCACCTCGGAGAAAGCAGACTGACCCAACTCTGTCACTGTAACAAACCTAGGGAAGTGCAGACAGACCCCACTCTGTCAATGTAACACACGCAGGAAAGAGCAGACTGACGCGACTCTGTCAATGAAACACACCCAGGGAAGTGCAGACTGACCGCACTCTGTCAATGTAACACATGCAGGGAAGAGCAGACTGACCGCACTCTGTCAATGTAACTCACGCAGAAAAGAGCAGACTGACCCTCACTCTGTCAATACAACACGCCCAGGGAACAGCAGACAGACCCCAATCTGTCAATGTAACACACCCAGTGAAGAGCAGACTGACCCCAGTCTGTCCATGTAACCCACCTCGGAGAGAGCAGACTGATCCAACTCCGTCACAGTAACACGCCTAGGGAAGTGCAGACAGACCCCACTCTGTCAATGTAACACACCCAGTGAAGAGCAGACTGACCCCACTCTGTCAATGTAACACACCCAGGGAAGAGCAGACTAACCCAACTCTGTCAATGTAACACACCCAGAGAAGAGCAGACTGACCCAACACTGTCAGTGTAACACACCCAGGGAAGAGCAGACTCAAACAACTCTGTCAATCTAACACACCCAGGGAAGAGCAGACTGAACCCACTTTGACAATGTAACACACCCAGGGAAGAGCAGACTGACCCCACTCTGTCAATGTAACGCACCCAGGCAAGAGCAGACTGACCCCACTCTGTCAGTGTAACACACCCAGGGAAGAGCAGACTGACGCCACACTGTCAATGTAAGACACCCAGGCAAGAGCAGAGTGACCCCACTCTGTCAATGTAACACACCCAGGGAAGAGCAGACTGACCCCACTCTGTCAATGTAACACACCCAGGGAAAAGTAGACTGAACCTACCCTGTCATTGTAACACAGCCAGGGAAGTGCAGACCGACCCCACTCTGTCAATGAGACACACCCAGGGAAAAGCAGACTAAACCAACTCTGTCAATGTAACACACCCAGGGAAGTGCAGACTGACCCCACTCTGTCAATGTAACTCATGCAGGGAAGAGCAGACTGACCGCACTCTGTCAATGTAACTCACACAGAAAAGAGCAGACTGACCCCCACTCTGTCAATGTAACACGCCCAGGGAACAGCAGACAGACCTCACTCTGTCAATGCAACAGGCCGAGGGAAGAGCAGACTGACCCCACTCTGTCAATGTAACCCACCTCGGAGAGAGCAGACTGACCCAACTCCGTCACTGTAACACACCTAGGGAAGTGCAGACAGACCCCACTCTGTCAAAGTAACAGACCTAGGGAAGTGCAGACAGACCCCACTCTGTCAATGTAACACACCCAGTGAAGAGCAGACTGACCCCACTCTGTCAATGTAACCCACCTCGGAGAGAGCAGACTGACCCAACTCTGTCACTGTAACACACCTAGGGAAGTGCAGACAGACCCCACTCTGTCAATGTAACACACGCAGGAAAGAGCAGACTGACCCCACTCTGTCAATGAAACACACCCAGGGAAGTGCAGACTGACCCCACTCTGTCAATGTAACACATGCAGGGAAGAGCAGACTGACCGCACTCTGTCAATGTAACTCAAGCAGAAAAGAGCAGACTGTCCCTCACTCTGTCAATGCAACACGCCCAGGGAACAGCAGACAGACCCCAATCTGTCAATGTAACACACCCAGTGAAGAGCAGCCTGAACCCACTCTGTCAATGTAACCCACCTCGGAGAGAGCAGACTGACCCAACTCCGTCACTGTAACACACCTAGGGAAGTGCAGACAGACCCCACTCTGTCAATGTAACACACCCAGTGAAGAGCAGACTGACACCACTCGGTGAATGTAACACAACCAGGGAAGAGCAGACAGACCCCACTCTTACAATGTAACACACCCAGGGAAGAGCAGACTGACCCCACTCTGTCAATGTAACACACCCAAGGAGGGGCAGGCTGATCCCACTCTGTCAACGTAACACACACAGGGAAGAGCAGACTGACCCCACGTTGTCAATGTAACACACCCAGGGAAGAGCAGACTGACCCCACTCTGTCAATGTAACACAACCAGAGAAGAGCAGACTGACCCAACACTGTCAGTGTAACACACCCAGGGAAGAGCAGACTGACCCCACTCTGTCAATGTAACGCACCCAGGCAAGAGCAGACTGACCCCACTCTGTCAGTGTAACACACCCAGGGAAGAGCAGACTGACGCCACACTGTCAATGTAAGACACCCAGGCAAGAGCAGAGTGACCCCACTCTGTCAATGTAACACACCCAGGGAAGAAGACACTGACCCCACTCTGTCAATGTAACACACCCAGGGAAAAGTAGACTGAACCCACACTGTCATTGTAACACAGCCAGGGAAGTGCAGACCGACCCCACTCTGTCAATGAGACACACCCAGGGAAAAGCAGACTAAACCAACTCTGTCAATGTAACACACCCAGGGAAGTGCAGACTGACCCCACTCTGTCAATGTAACGCATGCAGGGAAGAGCAGACTGACCGCACTCTGTCAATGTAACTCACACAGAAAAGAGCAGACTGACCCCCACTCTGTCAATGTAACACGCCCAGGGAACAGCAGACAGACATCACTCTGTCAATGCAACAGGCCGAGGGAAGAGCAGACTGACCCCACTCTGTCAATGTAACCCACCTCGGAGAGAGCAGACTGACCCAACTCCGTCACTGTAACACACATAGGGAAGTGCAGACAGACCCCACTCTGTCAAAGTAACAGACCTAGGGAAGTGCAGACAGACCCCACTCTGTCAATGTAACACACCCAGTGAAGAGCAGACTGACCCCACTCTGTCAATGTAACCCACCTCGGAGAGAGCAGACTGACCCAACTCTGTCACTGTAACACACCTAGGGAAGTGCAGACAGACCCCACTCTGTCAATGTAACACACGCAGGAAAGAGCAGACTGACCCCACTCTGTCAATGAAACACACCCAGGGAAGTGCAGACTGACCCCACTCTGTCAATGTAACACATGCAGGGAAGAGCAGACTGACCGCACTCTGTTAATGTAACTCACGCAGAAAAGAGCAGACTGTCCCTCACTCTGTCAATGCAACACGCCCAGGGAACAGCAGACAGACCCCAATCTGTCAATGTAACACACCCAGTGAAGAGCAGCCTGACCCCACTCTGTCAATGTAACCCACCTCGGAGAGAGCAGACTGAGTCAACTCCGTCACTGTAACACACCTAGGGAAGTGCAGACAGACCCCACTCTGTCAATGTAACACACCCAGTGAAGAGCAGACTGACACCACTCGGTGAATGTAACACAACCAGGGAAGAGCAGACAGACCCCACTCTTACAATGTAACACACCCAGGGAAGAGCAGACTGACCCCACTCTGTCAATGTAACACACCCAAGGAGGGGCAGGCTGATCCCACTCTGTCAACGTAACACACACAGGGTAGAGCAGACTGACCCCACGTTGTCAATGTAACACACCCAGGGAAGAACAGACTGACCCCACTCTGTCAATGTAACACACCCAGAGAAGAGCAGACTGACCCAACACTGTCAGTGTAACACACCCAGGGAAGAGCAGACTGACCCCACTCTGTCAATGTAACACACCCAGGAAAGAGCAGACTGACCCCACTCTGTCAATGTAACACACCCAGGGAAAAGCAGACTAAACTAACTCTGTCAATGTAACACACCCAGGGAAGAGCAGACTGACCCCACTCTGTCAATGTAACACACCCAGGAAAAGCAGACTAAACTAACTCTGTCAATGATTCACACCCAGGGAAGTGCAGACTGACCCCACTCTGTCAATGTAACACACCCAGGGAAGAGCAGACTGACCCCACTGTGTCAATGTAACAAACACAGGGAAGAGCAGACTGACCCCACTCTGTCAATGTAACACACCCAGGGAAAAGCAGACTAAACTAACTCTGTCAATGTAACACACCCAGGGAAGTGCAGACTGACCCCACTCTGTCAATGTAACACACCCAGCGAAGAGCAGACTGACCCCACTCTGTCAATGTAACACACCCAGGGAAGAGCAGACTGACCCCACTCTGTCAATGTAACACACCCAGGGAAGAGCAGACTGACCCCACTCTGTCAATGTAACACACCCAGGAAAGAGCAGACTGACCCCACTCTGTCAATGTAACACACCCAGGGAAAAGCAGACTAAACTACCTCTGTCAATGTAACACACCCAGGGAAGAGCAGACTGACCCCACTCTGTCAATGTAACACACCCAGGAAAAGCAGACTAAACTAACTCTGTCAATGATTCACACCCAGGGAAGTGCAGACTGACCCCACTCTGTCAATGTAACACACCCAGCGAAGGGCAGACTGACCGCACTCTGTCAATGTAACACACCCAGCGAAGAGCAGACTGACCCCACTCTGTCAATGTAACACACCCAGGGAAGAGCAGACTGACCCCACTCTGTCAATGTAACACACCCAGGGAAGAGCAGACTGACCCCACTCTGTCAATGTAACACACCCAGGAAAGAGCAGACTGACCCCACTCTGTCAATGTAACACACCCAGGGAAAAGCAGACTAAACTAACTCTGTCAATGTAACACACCCAGGGAAGAGCAGACTGACCCCACTCTGTCAATGTAACACACCCAGGAAAAGCAGACTAAACTAACTCTGTCAATGATTCACACCCAGGGAAGTGCAGACTGACCCCACTCTGTCAATGTAACACACCCAGGGAAGAGCAGACTGACCCCACTGTGTCAATGTAACAAACCCAGGGAAGAGCAGACTGACCCCACTCTGTCAATGTAACACACCCAGGGAAAAGCAGACTAAACTAACTCTGTCAATGTAACACACCCAGGGAAGTGCAGACTGACCCCACTCTGTCAATGTAACACACCCAGCGAAGGGCAGACTGACCCCACTCTGTCAATGTAACACACCCAGGGAAGAGCAGACTGACCCCACTCTGTCAATGTAACACACCCAGGGAAAAGCAGACTGAACCCACCCTGTCATTGTAACACAGCCAGGGAAGTGCAGACCGACCCCACTCTGTCAATGTGACACACCCAGGGAAAAGCAGACTAAACCAAATCTGTCAATGTAACACACCCAGGGAAGTGCAGACTGACCCCACTCTGTCAATGTAACTCATGCAGTGAAGAGCAGACTGACCGCACTCTGTCAATGTAACTCACACAGAAAAGAGCAGACTGACCCCCACTCTGTCAATGTAACACGCCCAGGGAACAGCAGACAGACCTCACTCTGTCAATGCAACAGGCCGAGGGAAGAGCAGACTGACCCCACTCTGTCAATGTAACCCACCTCGGAGAGAGCAGACTGACCCAACTCCGTCACTGTAACACACCTAGGGAAGTGCAGACAGACCCCACTCTGTCAAAGTAACAGACCTAGGGAAGTGCAGACAGACCCCACTCTGTCAATGTAACACACCCAGTGAAGAGCAGACTGACCCCACTCTGTCAATGTAACCCACCTCGGAGAGAGCAGACTGACCCAACTCTGTCACTGTAACACACCTAGGGAAGTGCAGACAGACCCCACTCTGTCAATGTAACACACGCAGGAAAGAGCAGACTGACACCACTCTGTCAATGAAACACACCCAGGGAAGTGCAGACTGACCCCACTCTGTCAATGTAACACATTCAGGGTAGAGCAGACTGACCGCACTCTGTCAATGTAACACACACAGGGAAGAGCAGACAGACCCCACTCTTACAATGTAACACACCCAGGGAAGAGCAGACTGACCCCAATCTGTAAATGCAACACACCCAGGGAAGAGCAGACTGACCCCACTCTGTCAATGTAACACACACAGGGAAGAGCAGACTGACCCCACTCTGTCAAGGTAGCCCACCCAGGGAATGGCAGACTGACCCCACTCTGTCAATGTAACACACCCAGGGAAGTGCAGAATGACCCCACACTGTCAATGTAACATACCCAGGGAAGAGCAGACTTACCCCACTCTGTCAATGTAACCCACCCAGGGAAGAGCAGACTGACCCCACTCTGTCAATGTAACACACACAGGAGAGAGCAGATTGACCCCACTCTGTCAATGTAACACACTCAGGGAAAAGCAGACTGAACTAACTCTGTCAATGTAACACACCCAGTGAAGTGCAGACTGACCCCACTCTGTCAATGTAACACACCCAGGGAAGAGCAGACTGACCCCACTCTGTCAATGTAACACACCCAGGGAAGAGCAGACTGACCCCACTCTGTCAATGTAACACACCCAGGGAAAAGCAGACTGAACCCACCCTGTCATTGTAACACAGCCAGGGAAGTGCAGACCGACCCCACTCTGTCAATGTGACACACCCAGGGAAAAGCAGACTAAACCAAATCTGTCAATGTAACACACCCAGGGAAGTGCAGACTGACCCCACTCTGTCAATGTAACTCATGCAGTGAAGAGCAGACTGACCGCACTCTGTCAATGTAACTCACACAGAAAAGAGCAGACTGACCCCCACTCTGTCAATGTAACACGCCCAGGGATGAGCAGACAGACCCCACTCTGTCAATGCAACAGGCCGAGGGAAGAGCAGACTGACCCCACTCTGTCAATGTAACCCACCTCGGAGAGAGCAGACTGACCCAACTCCGTCACTGTAACACACCTAGGGAAGTGCAGACAGACCCCACTCTGTCAAAGTAACAGACCTAGGGAAGTGCAGACAGACCCCACTCTGTCAATGTAACCCACCTCGGAGAGAGCAGACTGACCCAACTCTGTCACTGTAACAAACCTAGGGAAGTGCAGACAGACCCCACTCTGTCAATGTAACACACGCAGGAAAGAGGAGACTGACCCCACTCTGTCAATGAAACACACCCAGGGAAATGCAGACTGACCCCACTCTGTCAATGTAACACATGCAGGGAAGAGCAGACTGACCGCACTCTGTCAATGTAACTCACACAGAAAAGAGCAGACTGACCCTCACTCTGTCAATGCAACACGCCCAGGGAACAGCAGACAGACCCCAATCTGTCAATGTAACACACCCAGTGAAGAGCAGACTGACCCCACTCTGTCAATGTAACCCACCTCGGAGAGAGCAGACTGACCCAACTCCGTCACTGTAACACACCTAGGGAAGTGCAGACAGACCCCACTCTGTCAATGTAACACTCCCAGTGAAGAGCAGACTGACACCACTCGGTCAATGTAACACACCCAGGGAGGAGCAGAATGACCCCACTCTGTCAATGTAACCCACCTCGGAGAGAGCAGACTGACCCAACTCCGTCACTGTAACACACCTAGGGAAGTGCAGACAGAACCCACTCTGTCAAAGTAACAGACCTAGGGAAGTGCAGACAGTTCCCACTCTGTCAATGTAACCCACCTCGGAGAGAGCAGACTGACCCAACTCTGTCACTGTAACACACCTAGGGAAGTGCAGACAGACCCCACTCTGTCAATGTAACACACCCAGTGAAGAGCAGACTGACACCACTCTGTCAATGTAACACACCCATGGAAGAGCAGACAGACCCCACTCTTACAATGTAACACACCCAGGG
This sequence comes from Chiloscyllium punctatum, assembly GCF_047496795.1. Classification (NCBI taxonomy): domain Eukaryota; kingdom Metazoa; phylum Chordata; class Chondrichthyes; order Orectolobiformes; family Hemiscylliidae; genus Chiloscyllium; species Chiloscyllium punctatum. The sequence goes on along the minus strand of NW_027310214.1, from coordinate 87,727 downwards.
AAGAGCAGACTGACCCCACTCTGTCAATGCAACACACCCAGGGAAGAGCAGACTGACCCCACTCTGTCAATGTAACACACACAGGGAAGAGCAGACTGACCCCACTCTGTCAAGGTAGCCCACCCAGTGAATAGCAGACTGACCCCACTCTGTCAATGTAACACACCCAGGGAAGTGCAGAATGACCCCACACTGTCAATGTAACATACCCAGGGAAGAGCAGACTTACCCCACTCTGTCAATGTAACCCACCCAGGGAAGAGCAGACTGACCCCACTCTGTCAATGTAACACACACAGGAGAGAGCAGACTGACCCCACTCTGTCAATGTAACACACCCAGGGAAAAGCAGACTGAACTAACTCTGTCAATGTAACACACCCAGGGAAGTGTAGACTGACCCCACTCTGTCAATGTAACACACCCAGGGAAGAGCAGACTGACCCCACTCTGTCAATGTAACACACCCAGGGAAGAGCAGACTGACCCCACTCTGTCAATGTAACACACCCAGGGAAAAGCAGACTGAACCCACCCTGTCATTGTAACACAGCCAGGGAAGTGCAGACCGACCCCACTCTGTCAATGTGACACACCCAGGAAAAGCAGACTAAACCAAATCTGTCAATGTAACACTCCCAGGGAAGTGCAGACTGACCCCACTCTGTCAATGTAACTCATGCAGGGAAGAGCAGACTGACCGCACTCTGTCAATGTAACTCACGCAGAAAAGAGCAGACTGACCCCCACTCTGTCAATGTAACACGCCCAGGGAACAGCAGACAGACCCCACTCTGTCAATGCAACAGGCCGAGGGAAGAGCAGACTGACCCCACTCTGTCAATGTAACCCACCTCGGAGAGAGCAGACTGACCCAACTCCGTCACTGTATCACACCTAGGGAAGTGCAGACAGACCCCACTCTGTCAAAGTAACAGACCTAGGGAAGTGCAGACAGACCCCACTCTGTAAATGTAACCCACCTCGGAGAGAGCAGATGACCCAACTCTGTCACTGTAACACACCTAGGGAAGTGCAGACAGAACCCACTCTGTCAATGTAACACACGCAGTAAAGAGCAGACTGACCCCACTCTGTCAATGAAACACACCCAGGGAAGTGCAGACTGACCCCACTCTGTCAATGTAACACATGCTGGGAAGAGCAGACTGACCCCACTCTGTCAATGTAACACACACAGGGAAGAGCAGACTGACCCCACGTTGTCAATGTAACACACCCAGGGAAGAGCAGACTGACCCCACTCTGTCAATGTAACACACCCAGAGAAGAGCAGACTGACCCAACACTGTCAGTGTAACACACCCAGGGAAGAGCAGACTGACCCCACTCTGTCAAAGTAACACACCCAGGAAAGAGCAGACTGACCCCACTCTGTCAATGTAACACACCCAGGGAAAAGCAGACTAAACTAACTCTGTCAATGTAACACACCCAGGGAAGAGCAGACTGACCCCACTCTGTCAATGTAACACACCCAGGGAAGAGCAGACTGACCCCACTCTGTGAATGTAACACACCCAGGGAAAAGCAGACTGAACCCACCCTGTCATTGTAACACAGCCAAGGAAGTGCAGACTGACCCCACACTGTCAATGTAACTCATGCAGGGAAGAGCAGACTGACCGCACTCTGTCAATGTAACTCACACAGAAAAGAGCAGGCTGACCCCCACTCTGTCAAAGTAACACGCCCAGGGAACAGCAGACTGACCCGACTCTGTAAATGCAACAGGCCGAGGGAAGAGCAGACTGACCCCACTCTGTCAATGTAACCCACCTCGGTGAGAGCAGACTGACCCCACTCTGTCAATGTAACACACCCAGGAAAGAGCAGACTGACCCCACTCTGTCAATGTAACACACCCAGAGAAGAGCAGACTGACCCAACACTGTCAGTGTAACACACCCAGGGAAGAGCAGACTGACCCCACTCTGTCAATGTATCACACCCAGTGAAGAGCAGACTGACCCCACTCTGACAATGAAACACACCCAGGGAAGAGCAGACTAACCCCACTCTGTCAATGCAACACACCCAGGGAAGAGCAGACTGACCCCACTCTGTCAATGTAACTCACGCAGAAAAGAGCAGACTGTCCCTCACTCTGTCAATGCAACACGCCCAGGGAACAGCAGACAGACCCCAATCTGTCAATGTAACACACCCAGTGAAGAGCAGCCTGACCCCACTCTGTCAATGTAACCCACCTCGGAGAGAGCAGACTGAGCCAACTCCGTCACTGTAACACACCTAGGGAAGTGCAGACAGACCCCACTCTGTCAATGTAACACACCCAGTGAAGAGCAGACTGACACCACTCGGTGAATGTAACACAACCAGGGAAGAGCAGACAGACCCCACTCTTACAATGTAACACACCCAGGGAAGAGCAGACTGACCCCACTCTGTCAATGTAACACACCCAAGGAGGGGCAGGCTGATCCCACTCTGTCAACGTAACATACACAGGGTAGAGCAGACTGACCCCACGTTGTCAATGTAACACACCCAGGGAAGAACAGACTGACCCCACTCTGTCAATGTAACACACCCAGAGAAGAGCAGACTGACCCAACACTGTCAGTGTAACACACCCAGGGAAGAGCAGACTGACCCCACTCTGTCAATGTAACACACCCAGGAAAGAGCAGACTGACCCCACTCTGTCAATGTAACACACCCAGGGAAAAGCAGACTAAACTCACTCTGTCACTGTAACAAACCTAGGGAAGTGCAGACAGACCCCACTCTGTCAATGTAACACACGCAGGAAAGAGCAGACTGACGCGACTCTGTCAATGAAACACACCCAGGGAAGTGCAGACTGACCGCACTCTGTCAATGTAACACATGCAGGGAAGAGCAGACTGACCGCACTCTGTCAATGTAACTCACGCAGAAAAGAGCAGACTGACCCTCACTCTGTCAATACAACACGCCCAGGGAACAGCAGACAGACCCCAATCTGTCAATGTAACACACCCAGTGAAGAGCAGACTGACCCCAGTCTGTCCATGTAACCCACCTCGGAGAGAGCAGACTGATCCAACTCCGTCACAGTAACACGCCTAGGGAAGTGCAGACAGACCCCACTCTGTCAATGTAACACACCCAGTGAAGAGCAGACTGACCCCACTCTGTCAATGTAACACACCCAGGGAAGAGCAGACTAACCCAACTCTGTCAATGTAACACACCCAGAGAAGAGCAGACTGACCCAACACTGTCAGTGTAACACACCCAGGGAAGAGCAGACTCAAACAACTCTGTCAATCTAACACACCCAGGGAAGAGCAGACTGAACCCACTTTGACAATGTAACACACCCAGGGAAGAGCAGACTGACCCCACTCTGTCAATGTAACGCACCCAGGCAAGAGCAGACTGACCCCACTCTGTCAGTGTAACACACCCAGGGAAGAGCAGACTGACGCCACACTGTCAATGTAAGACACCCAGGCAAGAGCAGAGTGACCCCACTCTGTCAATGTAACACACCCAGGGAAGAGCAGACTGACCCCACTCTGTCAATGTAACACACCCAGGGAAAAGTAGACTGAACCTACCCTGTCATTGTAACACAGCCAGGGAAGTGCAGACCGACCCCACTCTGTCAATGAGACACACCCAGGGAAAAGCAGACTAAACCAACTCTGTCAATGTAACACACCCAGGGAAGTGCAGACTGACCCCACTCTGTCAATGTAACTCATGCAGGGAAGAGCAGACTGACCGCACTCTGTCAATGTAACTCACACAGAAAAGAGCAGACTGACCCCCACTCTGTCAATGTAACACGCCCAGGGAACAGCAGACAGACCTCACTCTGTCAATGCAACAGGCCGAGGGAAGAGCAGACTGACCCCACTCTGTCAATGTAACCCACCTCGGAGAGAGCAGACTGACCCAACTCCGTCACTGTAACACACCTAGGGAAGTGCAGACAGACCCCACTCTGTCAAAGTAACAGACCTAGGGAAGTGCAGACAGACCCCACTCTGTCAATGTAACACACCCAGTGAAGAGCAGACTGACCCCACTCTGTCAATGTAACCCACCTCGGAGAGAGCAGACTGACCCAACTCTGTCACTGTAACACACCTAGGGAAGTGCAGACAGACCCCACTCTGTCAATGTAACACACGCAGGAAAGAGCAGACTGACCCCACTCTGTCAATGAAACACACCCAGGGAAGTGCAGACTGACCCCACTCTGTCAATGTAACACATGCAGGGAAGAGCAGACTGACCGCACTCTGTCAATGTAACTCAAGCAGAAACGAGCAGACTGTCCCTCACTCTGTCAATGCAACACGCCCAGGGAACAGCAGACAGACCCCAATCTGTCAATGTAACACACCCAGTGAAGAGCAGCCTGAACCCACTCTGTCAATGTAACCCACCTCGGAGAGAGCAGACTGAGCCAACTCCGTCACTGTAACACACCTAGGGAAGTGCAGACAGACCCCACTCTGTCAATGTAACACACCCAGTGAAGAGCAGACTGACACCACTCGGTGAATGTAACACAACCAGGGAAGAGCAGACAGACCCCACTCTTACAATGTAACACACCCAGGGAAGAGCAGACTGACCCCACTCTGTCAATGTAACACACCCAAGGAGGGGCAGGCTGATCCCACTCTGTCAACGTAACACACACAGGGAAGAGCAGACTGACCCCACGTTGTCAATGTAACACACCCAGGGAAGAGCAGACTGACCCCACTCTGTCAATGTAACACAACCAGAGAAGAGCAGACTGACCCAACACTGTCAGTGTAACACACCCAGGGAAGAGCAGACTGACCCCACTCTGTCAATGTAACGCACCCAGGCAAGAGCAGACTGACCCCACTCTGTCAGAGTAACACACCCAGGGAAGAGCAGACTGACGCCACACTGTCAATGTAAGACACCCAGGCAAGAGCAGAGTGACCCCACTCTGTCAATGTAACACACCCAGGGAAGAAGACACTGACCCCACTCTGTCAATGTAACACACCCAGGGAAAAGTAGACTGAACCCACACTGTCATTGTAACACAGCCAGGGAAGTGCAGACCGACCCCACTCTGTCAATGAGACACACCCAGGGAAAAGCAGACTAAACCAACTCTGTCAATGTAACACACCCAGGGAAGTGCAGACTGACCCCACTCTGTCAATGTAACGCATGCAGGGAAGAGCAGACTGACCGCACTCTGTCAATGTAACTCACACAGAAAAGAGCAGACTGACCCCCACTCTGTCAATGTAACACGCCCAGGGAACAGCAGACAGACCTCACTCTGTCAATGCAACAGGCCGAGGGAAGAGCAGACTGACCCCACTCTGTCAATGTAACCCACCTCGGAGAGAGCAGACTGACCCAACTCCGTCACTGTAACACACCTAGGGAAGTGCAGACAGACCCCACTCTGTCAAAGTAACAGACCTAGGGAAGTGCAGACAGACCCCACTCTGTCAATGTAACACACCCAGTGAAGAGCAGACTGACCCCACTCTGTCAATGTAACCCACCTCGGAGAGAGCAGACTGACCCAACTCTGTCACTGTAACACACCTAGGGAAGTGCAGACAGACCCCACTCTGTCAATGTAACACACGCAGGAAAGAGCAGACTGACACCAATCTGTCAATGAAACACACCCAGGGAAGTGCAGACTGACCCCACTCTGTCAATGTAACACATTCAGGGTAGAGCAGACTGACCGCACTCTGTCAATGTAACTCACGCAGAAAAGAGCAGACTGACCCTCACTCTGTCAATGCAACACGCCCAGGGAACAGCAGACAGACCCCAATCTGTCAATGTAACACACCCAGTGAAGAGCAGACTGACCCCACTCTGTCAATGTAACCAACCTCGGAGAGAGCAGACTGACCCAACTCCGTCACTGTAACACACCTAGGGAAGTGCAGACAGACCCCACTCTGTCAATGTAACACACCCAGTAAAGAGCAGACTGACACCACTCTGTCAATGTAACACACCCAGGGAAGAGCAGACAGACCCCACTCTTACAATGTAACACACCCAGGGAAGAGCAGACTGACCCCAATCTGTAAATGCAACACACCCAGGGAAGAGCAGACTGACCCCACTCTGTCAATGTAACACACACAGGGAAGAGCAGACTGACCCCACTCTGTCAAGGTAGCCCACCCAGGGAATGGCAGACTGACCCCACTCTGTCAATGTAACACACCCAGGGAAGTGCAGAATGACCCCACACTGTCAATGTAACATACCCAGGGAAGAGCAGACTTACCCCACTCTGTCAATGTAACCCACCCAGGGAAGAGCAGACTGACCCCACTCTGTCAATGTAACACACACAGGAGAGAGCAGATTGACCCCACTCTGTCAATGTAACACACTCAGGGAAAAGCAGACTGAACTAACTCTGTCAATGTAACACACCCAGTGAAGTGCAGACTGACCCCACTCTGTCAATGTAACACACCCAGGGAAGAGCAGACTGACCCCACTCTGTCAATGTAACACACCCAGGGAAAAGCAGACTGAACCCACCCTGTCATTGTAACACAGCCAGGGAAGTGCAGACCGACCCCACTCTGTCAATGTGACACACCCAGGGAAAAGCAGACTAAACCAAATCTGTCAATGTAACACACCCAGGGAAGTGCAGACTGACCCCACGCTGTCAATGTAACTCATGCAGTGAAGAGCAGACTGACCGCACTCTGTCAATGTAACTCACACAGAAAAGAGCAGACTGACCCCCACTCTGTCAATGTAACACGCCCAGGGATGAGCAGACAGACCCCACTCTGTCAATGCAACAGGCCGAGGGAAGAGCAGACTGACCCCACTCTGTCAATGTAACCCACCTCGGAGAGAGCAGACTGACCCAACTCCGTCACTGTAACACACCTAGGGAAGTGCAGACAGACCCCACTCTGTCAAAGTAACAGACCTAGGGAAGTGCAGACAGACCCCACTCTGTCAATGTAACACACCCAGTGAAGAGCAGACTGACCCCACTCTGTCAATGTAACCCACCTCGGAGAGAGCAGACTGACCCAACTCTGTCACTGTAACACACCTAGGGAAGTGCAGACAGACCCCACTCTGTCAATGTAACACACGCAGGAAAGAGCAGACTGACACCACTCTGTCAATGAAACACACCCAGGGAAGTGCAGACTGACCCCACTCTGTCAATGTAACACATTCAGGGTAGAGCAGACTGACCGCACTCTGTCAATGTAACTCACGCAGAAAAGAGCAGACTGACCCTCACTCTGTCAATGCAACACGCCCAGGGAACAGCAGACAGACCCCAATCTGTCAATGTAACACACCCAGTGAAGAGCAGACTGACCCCACTCTGTCAATGTAACCAACCTCGGAGAGAGCAGACTGACCCAACTCCGTCACTGTAACACACCTAGGGAAGTGCAGACAGACCCCACTCTGTCAATGTAACACACCCAGTAAAGAGCAGACTGACACCACTCTGTCAATGTAACACACCCAGGGAAGAGCAGACAGACCCCACTCTTACAATGTAACACACCCAGGGAAGAGCAGACTGACCCCAATCTGTAAATGCAACACACCCAGGGAAGAGCAGACTGACCCCACTCTGTCAATGTAACACACACAGGGAAGAGCAGACTGACCCCACTCTGTCAAGGTAGCCCACCCAGGGAATGGCAGACTGACCCCACTCTGTCAATGTAACACACCCAGGGAAGTGCAGAATGACCCCACACTGTCAATGTAACATACCCAGGGAAGAGCAGACTTACCCCACTCTGTCAATGTAACCCACCCAGGGAAGAGCAGACTGACCCCACTCTGTCAATGTAACACACACAGGAGAGAGCAGATTGACCCCACTCTGTCAATGTAACACACTCAGGGAAAAGCAGACTGAACTAACTCTGTCAATGTAACACACCCAGTGAAGTGCAGACTGACCCCACTCTGTCAATGTAACACACCCAGGGAAGAGCAGACTGACCCCACTCTGTCAATGTAACACACCCAGGGAAAAGCAGACTGAACCCACCCTGTCATTGTAACACAGCCAGGGAAGTGCAGACCGACCCCACTCTGTCAATGTGACACACCCAGGGAAAAGCAGACTAAACCAAATCTGTCAATGTAACACACCCAGGGAAGTGCAGACTGACCCCACTCTGTCAATGTAACTCATGCAGTGAAGAGCAGACTGACCGCACTCTGTCAATGTAACTCACACAGAAAAGAGCAGACTGACCCCAACTCTGTCAATGTAACACGCCCAGGGATGAGCAGACAGACCCCACTCTGTCAATGCAACAGGCCGAGGGAAGAGCAGACTGACCCCACTCTGTCAATGTAACCCACCTCGGAGAGAGCAGACTGACCCAACTCCGTCACTGTAACACACCTAGGGAAGTGCAGACAGACCCCACTCTGTCAAAGTAACAGACCTAGGGAAGTGCAGACAGACCCCACTCTGTCAATGTAACCCACCTCGGAGAGAGCAGACTGACCCAACTCTGTCACTGTAACAAACCTAGGGAAGTGCAGACAGACCCCACTCTGTCAATGTAACACACGCAGGAAAGAGGAGACTGACCCCACTCTGTCAATGAAACACACCCAGGGAAATGCAGACTGACCCCACTCTGTCAATGTAACACATGCAGGGAAGAGCAGACTGACCGCACTCTGTCAATGTAACTCACACAGAAAAGAGCAGACTGACCCTCACTCTGTCAATGCAACACGCCCAGGGAACAGCAGACAGACCCCAATCTGTCAATGTAACACACCCAGTGAAGAGCAGACTGACCCCACTCTGTCAATGTAACCCACCTCGGAGAGAGCAGACTGACCCAACTCCGTCACTGTAACACACCTAGGGAAGTGCAGACAGACCCCACTCTGTCAATGTAACACTCCCAGTGAAGAGCAGACTGACACCACTCGGTCAATGTAACACACCCAGGGAGGAGCAGAATGACCCCACTCTGTCAATGTAACCCACCTCGGAGAGAGCAGACTGACCCAACTCCGTCACTGTAACACACCTAGGGAAGTGCAGACAGAACCCACTCTGTCAAAGTAACAGACCTAGGGAAGTGCAGACAGTTCCCACTCTGTCAATGTAACCCACCTCGGAGAGAGCAGACTGACCCAACTCTGTCACTGTAACACACCTAGGGAAGTGCAGACAGACCCCACTCTGTCAATGTAACACACCCAGTGAAGAGCAGACTGACACCACTCTGTCAATGTAACACACCCATGGAAGAGCAGACAGACCCCACTCTTACAATGTAACACACCCAGGGAAGAGCAGACTGACCCCACTCTGTCAATGCAACACACCCAGGGAAGAGCAGACTGACCCCACTCTGTCAATGTAACACACACAGGGAAGAGCAGACTGACCCCACTCTGTCAAGGTAGCCCACCCAGTGAATAGCAGACTGACCCCACTCTGTCAATGTAACACACCCAGGGAAGTGCAGAATGACCCCACACTGTCAATGTAACATACCCAGGGAAGAGCAGACTTACCCCACTCTGTCAATGTAACCCACCCAGGGAAGAGCAGACTGACCCCACTCTGTCAATGTAACACACACAGGAGAGAGCAGACTGACCCCACTCTGTCAATGTAACACACCCAGGGAAAAGCAGACTGAACTAACTCTGTCAATGTAACACACCCAGGGAAGTGTAGACTGACCCCACTCTGTCAATGTAACACACCCAGGGAAGAGCAGACTGACCCCACTCTGTCAATGTAACACACCCAGGGAAGAGCAGACTGACCCCACTCTGTCAATGTAACACACCCAGGGAAAAGCAGACTGAACCCACCCTGTCATTGTAACACAGCCAGGGAAGTGCAGACCGACCCCACTCTGTCAATGTGACACACCCAGGAAAAGCAGACTAAACCAAATCTGTCAATGTAACACTCCCAGGGAAGTGCAGACTGACCCCACTCTGTCAATGTAACTCATGCAGGGAAGAGCAGACTGACCGCACTCTGTCAATGTAACTCACGCAGAAAAGAGCAGACTGACCCCCACTCTGTCAATGTAACACGCCCAGGGAACAGCAGACAGACCCCACTCTGTCAATGCAACAGGCCGAGGGAAGAGCAGACTGACCCCACTCTGTCAATGTAACCCACCTCGGAGAGAGCAGACTGACCCAACTCCGTCACTGTATCACACCTAGGGAAGTGCAGACAGACCCCACTCTGTCAAAGTAACAGACCTAGGGAAGTGCAGACAGACCCCACTCTGTAAATGTAACCCACCTCGGAGAGAGCAGACTGACCCAACTCTGTCACTGTAACACACCTAGGGAAGTGCAGACAGAACCCACTCTGTCAATGTAACACACGCAGGAAAGAGCAGACTGACCCCACTCTGTCAATGAAACACACCCAGGGAAGTGCAGACTGACCCCACTCTGTCAATGTAACACATGCTGGGAAGAGCAGACTGACCCCACTCTGTCAATGTAACACACACAGGGAAGAGCAGACTGACCCCACGTTGTCAATGTAACACACCCAGGGAAGAGCAGACTGACCCCACTCTGTCAATGTAACACACCCAGAGAAGAGCAGACTGACCCAACACTGTCAGTGTAACACACCCAGGGAAGAGCAGACTGACCCCACTCTGTCAAAGTAACACACCCAGGAAAGAGCAGACTGACCCCACTCTGTCAATGTAACACACCCAGGGAAAAGCAGACTAAACTAACTCTGTCAATGTAACACACCCAGGGAAGAGCAGACTGACCCCACTCTGTCAATGTAACACACCCAGGGAAGAGCAGACTGACCCCACTCTGTGAATGTAACACACCCAGGGAAAAGCAGACTGAACCCACCCTGTCATTGTAACACAGCCAAGGAAGTGCAGACTGACCCCACACTGTCAATGTAACTCATGCAGGGAAGAGCAGACTGACCGCACTCTGTCAATGTAACTCACACAGAAAAGAGCAGGCTGACCCCCACTCTGTCAAAGTAACACGCCCAGGGAACAGCAGACTGACCCGACTCTGTAAATGCAACAGGCCGAGGGAAGAGCAGACTGACCCCACTCTGTCAATGTAACCCACCTCGGTGAGAGCAGACTGACCCCACTCTGTCAATGTAACACACCCAGGAAAGAGCAGACTGACCCCACTCTGTCAATGTAACACACCCAGAGAAGAGCAGACTGACCCAACACTGTCAGTGTAACACACCCAGGGAAGAGCAGACTGACCCCACTCTGTCAATGTATCACACCCAGTGAAGAGCAGACTGACCCCACTCTGACAATGAAACACACCCAGGGAAGAGCAGACTAACCCCACTCTGTCAATGCAACACACCCAGGGAAGAGCAGACTGACCCCACTCTGTCAATGTAACTCACGCAGAAAAGAGCAGACTGTCCCTCACTCTGTCAATGCAACACGCCCAGGGAACAGCAGACAGACCCCAATCTGTCAATGTAACACACCCAGTGAAGAGCAGCCTGACCCCACTCTGTCAATGTAACCCACCTCGGAGAGAGCAGACTGAGCCAACTCCGTCACTGTAACACACCTAGGGAAGTGCAGACAGACCCCACTCTGTCAATGTAACACACCCAGTGAAGAGCAGACTGACACCACTCGGTGAATGTAACACAACCAGGGAAGAGCAGACAGACCCCACTCTTACAATGTAACACACCCAGGGAAGAGCAGACTGACCCCACTCTGTCAATGTAACACACCCAAGGAGGGGCAGGCTGATCCCACTCTGTCAACGTAACATACACAGGGTAGAGCAGACTGACCCCACGTTGTCAATGTAACACACCCAGGGAAGAACAGACTGACCCCACTCTGTCAATGTAACACACCCAGAGAAGAGCAGACTGACCCAACACTGTCAGTGTAACACACCCAGGGAAGAGCAGACTGACCCCACTCTGTCAATGTAACACACCCAGGAAAGAGCAGACTGACCCCACTCTGTCAATGTAACACACCCAGGGAAAAGCAGACTAAGCTAACTCTGTCAATGTAACACACCCAGGGAAGAGCAGACTGACCCCACTCTGTCAATGTAACACACCCAGGAAAAGCAGACTAAACTAACTCTGTCAATGATTCACACCCAGGGAAGTGCAGACTGACCCCACTCTGTCAATGTAACACACCCAGGGAAGAGCAGACTGACCCCACTGTGTCAATGTAACAAACACAGGGAAGAGCAGACTGACCCCACTCTGTCAATGTAACACACCCAGGGAAAAGCAGACTAAACTAACTCTGTCAATGTAACACACCCAGGGAAGTGCAGACTGACCCCACTCTGTCAATGTAACACACCCAGCGAAGAGCAGACTGACCCCACTCTGTCAATGTAACACACCCAGGGAAGAGCAGACTGACCCCACTCTGTCAATGTAACACACCCAGGGAAGAGCAGACTGACCCCACTCTGTCAATGTAACACACCCAGGAAAGAGCAGACTGACCCCACTGTGTCAATGTAACAAACCCAGGGAAGAGCAGACTGACCCCACTCTGTCAATGTAACACACCCAGGGAAAAGCAGACTAAACTAACTCTGTGAATGTAACACACCCAGGGAAGTGCAGACTGACCCCACTCTGTCAATGTAACACACCCAGCGAAGAGCAGACTGACCCCACTCTGTCAATGTAACACACCCAGGGAAGAGCAGACTGACCCCACTCTGTCAATGTAACACACCCAGGGAAGAGCAGACTGACCCCACTCTGTCAATGTAACACACCCAGGGAAGAGCAGACTGACCCCACTGTGTCAATGTAACAAACCCAGGGAAGAGCAGACTGACCCCACTCTGTCAATGTAACACACCCAGGGAAAAGCAGACTAAACTAACTCTGTCAATGTAACACACCCAGGGAAGTGCAGACTGACCCCACTCTGTCAATGTAACACACCCAGCGAAGAGCAGACTGACCCCACTCTGTCAATGTAACACACCCAGGGAAGAGCAGACTGACCCCACTCTGTCAATGTAACACACCCAGGGAAGAGCAGACTGACCCCACTCTGTCAATGTAACACACCCAGGAAAGAGCAGACTGACCCCACTCTGTCAATGTAACACACCCAGGGAAAAGCAGACTAAACTAACTCTGTCAATGTAACACACCCAGGGAAGAGCAGACTGACCCCACTCTGTCAATGTAACACACCCAGGAAAAGCAGACTAAACTAACTCTGTCAATGATTCACACCCAGGGAAGTGCAGACTGACCCCACTCTGTCAATGTAACACACCCAGGGAAGAGCAGACTGACCCCACTGTGTCAATGTAACAAACCCAGGGAAGAGCAGACTGACCGCACTCTGTCAATGTAACACACCCAGGGAAGTGCAGACTGACCCTCACTCTGTCAATGCAACACGCCCAGGGAACAGCAGACAGACCGCAATCTGTCAATGTAACACACCCAGTGAAGAGCAGACTGACCCCACTCTGTCAATGTAACCAACCTCGGAGAGAGCAGACTGACCCAACTCCGTCACTGTAACACACCTAGGGAAGTGCAGACAGACCCCACTCTGTCAATGTAACACACCCAGTAAAGAGCAGACTGACACCACTCTGTCAATGTAACACACCCAGGGAAGAGCAGACAGACCCCACTCTTACAATGTAACACACCCAGTGAAGAGCAGACTGACCCCACTCTGTCAATGTAACCAACCTCGGAGAGAGCAGACTGACCCAACTCCGTCACTGTAACACACCTAGGGAAGAGCAGACAGACCCCACTCTGTCAATGTAACACACCCAGTAAAGAGCAGACTGACACCACTCTGTCAATGTAACACACCCAGGGAAGAGCAGACAGACCCCACTCTGTCAATGTAACACACACAGGGAAGAGCAGACTGACCCCACTCTGTCAAGGTAGCCCACCCAGGGAATGGCAGACTGACCCCACTCTGTCAATGTAACACACCCAGGGAAGTGCAGAATGACCCCACACTGTCAATGTAACATACCCAGGGAAGAGCAGACTTACCCCACTCTGTCAATGTAACCCACCCAGGGAAGAGCAGACTGACCCCACTCTGTCAATGTAACACACACAGGAGAAAGCAGATTGACCCCACTCTGTCAATGTAACACACTCAGGGAAAAGCAGACTGAACTAACTCTGTCAATGTAACACACCCAGTGAAGTGCAGACTGACCCCACTCTGTCAATGTAACACACCCAGGGAAGAGCAGACTGACCCCACTCTGTCAATGTAACACACCCAGGGAAGAGCAGACTGACCCCACTCGGTCAATGTAACACACCCAGGGAAAAGCAGACTGAACCCACCCTGTCATTGTAACACAGCCAGGGAAGTGCAGACCGACCCCACTCTGTCAATGTGACACACCCAGGGAAAAGCAGACTAAACCAAATCTGTCAATGTAACACACCCAGGGAAGTGCAGACTGACCCCACTCTGTCAATGTAACTCATGCAGTGAAGAGCAGACTGACCGCACTCTGTCAATGTAACTCACACAGAAAAGAGCAGACTGACCCCCACTCTGTCAATGTAACACGCCCAGGGATGAGCAGACAGACCCCACTCTGTCAATGCAACAGGCCGAGGGAAGAGCAGACTGACCCCACTCTGTCAATGTAACCCACCTCGGAGAGAGCAGACTGACCCAACTCCGTCACTGTAACACACCTAGGGAAGTGCAGACAGACCCCACTCTGTCAAAGTAACAGACCTAGGGAAGTGCAGACAGACCCCACTCTGTCAATGTAACCCACCTCGGAGAGAGCAGACTGACCCAACTCTGTCACTGTAACAAACCTAGGGAAGTGCAGACAGACCCCACTCTGTCAATGTAACACACGCAGGAAAGAGGAGACTGACCCCACTCTGTCAATGAAACACACCCAGGGAAGTGCAGACTGACCCCACTCTGTCAATGTAACACATGCAGGGAAGAGCAGACTGACCGCACTCTGTCAATGTAACTCACACAGAAAAGAGCAGACTGACCCTCACTCTGTCAATGCAACACGCCCAGGGAACAGCAGACAGACCCCAATCTGTCAATGTAACACACCCAGTGAAGAGCAGACTGACCCCACTCTGTCAATGTAACCCACCTCGGAGAGAGCAGACTGACCCAACTCCGTCACTGTAACACACCTAGGGAAGTGCAGACAGACCCCACTCTGTCAATGTAACACACCCAGTGAAGAGCAGACTGACACCACTCGATCAATGTAACACACCCAGGGAGGAGCAGAATGACCCCACTCTGTCAATGTAACCCACCTCGGAGAGAGCAGACTGACCCAACTCCGTCACTGTAACACACCTAGGGAAGTGCAGACAGACCCCACTCTGTCAAAGTAACAGACCTAGGGAAGTGCAGACAGTCCCCACTCTGTCAATGTAACCCACCTCGGAGAGAGCAGACAGACCCAACTCTGTCACTGTAACACACCTAGGGAAGTGCAGACAGACCCCACTCTGTCAATGTAACACACCCAGTGAAGAGCAGACTGACACCACTCTGTCAATGTAACACACCCATGGAAGAGCAGACAGACCCCACTCTTACAATGTAACACACCCAGGGAAGAGCAGACTGACCCCACTCTGTCAATGCAACACACCCAGGGAAGAGCAGACTGACCCCACTCTGTCAATGTAACACACACAGGGAAGAGCAGACTGACCCCACTCTGTCAAGGTAGCCCACCCAGTGAATAGCAGACTGACCCCACTCTGTCAATGTAACACACCCAGGGAAGTGCAGAATGACCCCACACTGTCAATGTAACATACCCAGGGAAGAGCAGACTTACCCCACTCTGTCAATGTAACCCACCCAGGGAAGAGCAGACTGACCCCACTCTGTCAATGTAACACACACAGGAGAGAGCAGACTGACCCCACTCTGTCAATGTAACACACCCAGGGAAAAGCAGACTGAACTAACTCTGTCAATGTAACACACCCAGGGAAGTGTAGACTGACCCCACTCTGTCAATGTAACACACCCAGGGAAGAGCAGACTGACCCCACTCTGTCAATGTAACACACCCAGGGAAGAGCAGACTGACCCCACTCTGTCAATGTAACACACCCAGGGAAAAGCAGACTGAACCCACCCTGTCATTGTAACACAGCCAGGGAAGTGCAGACCGACCCCACTCTGTCAATGTGACACACCCAGGAAAAGCAGACTAAACCAAATCTGTCAATGTAACACTCCCAGGGAAGTGCAGACTGACCCCACTCTGTCAATGTAACTCATGCAGGGAAGAGCAGACTGACCGCACTCTGTCAATGTAACTCACGCAGAAAAGAGCAGACTGACCCCCACTCTGTCAATGTAACACGCCCAGGGAACAGCAGACAGACCGCACTCTGTCAATGCAACAGGCCGAGGGAAGAGCAGACTGACCCCACTCTGTCAATGTAACCCACCTCGGAGAGAGCAGACTGACCCAACTCCGTCACTGTAACACACCTAGGGAAGTGCAGACAGACCCCACTCTGTCAATGTAACACACCCAGTGAAGAGCAGACTGACACCACTCTGTCAATGTAACACACCCAGGGAAGAGCAGACTGACCCCACTCTTACAATGTAACACACACAGGGAAGAGCAGACTAACCCCACTCTGTCAATGCAACACACCCAGGGAAGAGCAGACTGACCCCACTCTGTCAATGTAACACACCCAGGGAAAAGCAGACTGAACCCACCCGGTCATTGTAACACAGCCAAGGAAGTGCAGACCGACTCCACTCTGTCAATGTGACACACCCATGGAAAAGCAGACTAAACCAACTCTGTCAATGTAACACACCCAGGGAAGTGCAGACTGACCCCACACTGTCAATGTAACTCATGCAGGGAAGAGCAGACTGACAGCACTCTGTCAATGTAACTCACACAGAAAAGAGCAGGCTGACCCCCACTCTGTCAAAGTAACATGCCCAGGGAACAGCAGACTGACCCGACTCTGTCAATGTAACACACCCAGGGAAGAGCAGACTGACCTCACTCTTACAATGTAACACACCCAGGGAAGAGCATACTGACCCCACTCTGTCAATGCAACACACCCAGGGAAGAGCAGACTGACCCCACTCTGTCTATGTAACACACCCAGGGAAGAGCAGACTGACCTCACTCTTACAATGTAACACACCCAGGGAAGAGCATACTGACCCCACTCTGTCAATGCAACACACCCAGGGAAGAGCAGACTGACCCCACTCTGTCAATGTAACACACCCAGAGAAGAGCAGACTGACCCAACACTGTCAGTGTAACACACCCAGGGAAGAGCAGACTGACCCCACTCTGTCAATGTATCACACCCAGTGAAGAGCAGACTGACCCCACTCTGTCAATGTAACCCACCTCGGAGAAAGCAGACTGACCCAACTCTGTCACTGTAACACACCTAGGGAAGTGCAGACAGACCCCACTCTGTCAATGTAACACATGCAGGGAAGAGCAGACTGACCGCACTCTGTCAATGTAACTCACGCGGAAAAGAGCAGACTGACCCTCACTCTGTCAATACAACACGCCCAGGGAACAGCAGACAGACCCCAATCTGTCAATGTAACACACACAGTGAAGAGCAGACTGACCCCACTCTGTCAATGTAACACACCCAGGGAAAAGCAGACTGAACCCACCCGGTCATTGTAACACAGCCAAGGAAGTGCAGACCGACTCCACTCTGTCAATGTGACACACCCATGGAAAAGCAGACTAAACCAACTCTGTCAATGTAACACACCCAGGGAAGTGCAGACTGACCCCACACTGTCAATGTAACTCATGCAGGGAAGAGCAGACTGACAGCACTCTGTCAATGTAACTCACACAGAAAAGAGCAGGCTGACCCCCACTCTGTCAAAGTAACATGCCCAGGGAACAGCAGACTGACCCGACTCTGTCAATGTAACACACCCAGGGAAGAGCAGACTGACCTCACTCTTACAATGTAACACACCCAGGGAAGAGCATACTGACCCCACTCTGTCAATGCAACACACCCAGGGAAGAGCAGACTGACCCCACTCTGTCTATGTAACACACCCAGGGAAGAGCAGACTGACCTCACTCTTACAATGTAACACACCCAGGGAAGAGCATACTGACCCCACTCTGTCAATGCAACACACCCAGGGAAGAGCAGACTGACCCCACTCTGTCAATGTAACACACCCAGAGAAGAGCAGACTGACCCAACACTGTCAGTGTAACACACCCAGGGAAGAGCAGACTGACCCCACTCTGTCAATGTATCACACCCAGTGAAGAGCAGACTGACCCCACTCTGTCAATGTAACCCACCTCGGAGAAAGCAGACTGACCCAACTCTGTCACTGTAACACACCTAGGGAAGTGCAGACAGACCCCACTCTGTCAATGTAACACATGCAGGGAAGAGCAGACTGACCGCACTCTGTCAATGTAACTCACGCGGAAAAGAGCAGACTGACCCTCACTCTGTCAATACAACACGCCCAGGGAACAGCAGACAGACCCCAATCTGTCAATGTAACACACACAGTGAAGAGCAGACTGACCGCACTCTGTCAATGTAAGACACCTCGGAGAGAGCAGACTGACCCAACTCCGTCACAGTAACACACCTAGGGAAGTGCAGACAGACCCCACTCTGTCAATGTAACACACCCAGTGAAGAGCAGACTGACCCCACTCTGTCAATGTAACACACCCAGGGAAGAGCAGACTGACCCAACTCTGTCAATGTAACACACCCAGAGAAGAGCAGTCTGACCCAACACTGTCAGTGTAACACACCCAGGGAAGAGCAGACTGACCTCACTCTGTCAATGTAACACACCCAGGGAAGAGCAGACTGAATCCACTTTGACAATGTAACACACCCAGGGAAGAGCAGACTGACCCCACTCTGTCAATGTAACGCACCCAGGCAAGAGCAGACTGACCCCACTCTGTCAATGTAACACACCCAGGGAAGAGCAGACTGACGCCACACTGTCAATGTAAGACACCCAGGCAAGAGCAGAGTGACCCCACTCTGTCAATGTAACACACGCAGGGAAGAAGAGACTGACCCCACTCTGTCAATGTAACACACCCAGGGAAAAGCAGACTAAACCAACTCTGTCAATGTAACACACCCAGGGAAGTGCAGACTGACCCCACACTGTCAATGTAACACACCCAGGGAAGAGCAGACTGACCCCACTCTGTCAATGTAACACACACAGGAGAGAGCATACTGACCCCACTCTGTCAATGTAACACACACAGGGAAAAGCAGACTGAACTAACTCTGTCAATGTAACACACCCAGGGAAGTGTAGACTGACCCCACTCTGTCAATGTAACACACCCAGGGAAAAGCAGACTGAACCCACCCTGTCATTGTAACACAGCCAGGGAAGTGCAGACTGACCACACTCTGTCAATGTAACTCATGCAGGGAAGAGCAGACTGACCGCACTCTGTCAATGTAACTCACGCAGAAAAGAGCAGACTGACCCCCACTCTGTCAATGTAACACGCCCAGGGAACAGCAGACAGACCCCACTCTGTCAATGCAACAGGCCGAGGGAAGAGCAGACTGACCCCACTCTGTCAATGTAACCCAGCTCGGAGAGAGCAGACTGACCCAACTCCGTCACTGTATCACACCTAGGGAAGTGCAGACAGACCCCACTCTGTCAAAGTAACAGACCTAGGGAAGTGCAGACAGACCCCACTCTGTAAATGTAACACACCTCGGAGAGAGCAGACTGACCCAACTCTGTTACTGTAACACACCTAGGGAAGTGCAGACAGACCCCACTCTGTCAATGTAACACACGCAGGAAAGAGCAGACTGACCCCACTCTGTCAATGAAACACACCCAGGGAAGTGCAGACTGACCCCACTCTGTCAATGTAACACATGCTGGGAAGAGCAGACTGACCCTACTCTGTCAATGTAACACACACAGGGAAGAGCAGACTGACCCCACGTTGTCAATGTAACACACCCAGGGAAGAGCAGACTGACCCAACACTGTCAGTGTAACACACCCAGGGAAGAGCAGACTGACCCCACTCTGTCAAAGTAACACACCCAGGAAAGAGCAGACTGACCCCACTCTGTCAATGTAACACACCCAGGGAAAAGCAGACTAAACTAACTCTGTCAATGTAACACACCCAGGGAAGAGCAGACTGACCCCACTCTGTCAATGTAACACACCCAGGGAAGAGCAGACTGACCCCACTCTGTGAGTGTAACACACCCAGGGAAAAGCAGACTGAACCCACCCTGTCATTGTAACACAGCCAAGGAAGTGCAGACTGACCCCACACTGTCAATGTAACTCATGCAGGGAAGAGCAGACTGACCGCACTCTGTCAATGCAACTCACACAGAAAAGAGCAAGCTGACCCCCACTCTGTCAAAGTAACACGCCCAGGGAACAGCAGACTGACCCGACTCTGTAAATGCAACAGGCCGAGGGAAGAGCAGACTGACCCCACTCTGTCAATGTAACCCACCTCGGAGAGAGCAGACTGACCCAACTCCGTCACTGTAACACACCTAGGGAAGTGCAGACAGACCCCACTCTGTCAATGTAACACACCCAGTGAAGAGCAGACTGACACCACTCTGTCAATGTAACACACCCAGGGAAGAGCAGACTGACCCCACTCTTACAATGTAACACACACAGGGAAGAGCAGACTGACCCCACTCTGTCAATGCAACACACCCAGGGAAGAGCAGACTGACCCCACTCTGTCAATGTAACACACCCAGGGAAAAGCAGACTGAACCCACCCGGTCATTGTAACACAGCCAAGGAAGTGCAGACCGACTCCACTCTGTCAATGTGACACACCCATGGAAAAGCAGACTAAACCAACTCTGTCAATGTAACACACCCAGGGAAGTGCAGACTGACCCCACACTGTCAATGTAACTCACACAGAAAAGAGCAGGCTGACCACCACTCTGTCAAAGTCACATGCCCAGGGAACAGCAGACTGACCCGAAACTGTCAATGTAACACACCCAGGGAAGAGCAGACTGACCTCACTCTTACAATGTAACACACCCAGGGAAGAGCATACTGACCCCACTCTGTCAATGCAACACACCCAGGGAAGAGCAGACTGACCCCACTCTGTCAATGTAACACACCCAGGAAAGAGCAGACTGACCCCACTCTGTCAATGTAACACACCCAGAGAAGAGCAGACTGACCCAACACTGTCAGTGTAACACACCCAGGGAAGAGCAGACTGACCCCACTCTGTCAATGTATCACACCCAGTGAAGAGCAGACTGACCCCACTCTGTCAATGTAACACACCTCGGAGAAAGCAGACTGACCCAACTCTGTCACTGTAACACACCTAGGGAAGTGCAGACAGACCCCACTCTGTCAATGAAACACACGCAGGAAAGAGCAGACTGACCCGACTCTGTCAATGAAACACACCCAGGGAAATGCAGACTGACCCCACTCTGTCAATGTAACACATGCAGTGAAGAGCAGACTGACCGCACTCTGTCAATGTAACTCACGCGGAAAAGAGCAGACTGACCCTCACTCTGTCAATACAACACGCCCAGGGAACAGCAGACAGACTAACAATCTGTCAATGTAACACACACAGTGAAGAGCAGACTGACCGCACTCTGTCAATGTAACACACCTCGGAGAGAGCAGACTGACCCAACTCCGTCACAGTAACACACCTAGGGATGTGCAGACAGACACCACTCTGTCAATGTAACACACCCAGGGAAGAGCAGACTGACCCAACTCTGTCAATGTAACACACCCAGAGAAGAGCAGTCTGACCCAACACTGTCAGTGTAACACACCCAGGGAAGAGCAGACTGACCTCACTCTGTCAATGTAACACACCCAGGGAAGAGCAGACTCAAACAACTCTGTCAATGAAACACACCCAGGGAAGAGCAGACTGAACCCACTTTGACAATGTAACACACCCAGGGAAGAGCAGACTGACCCCACTCTGTCAATGTAACGCACCCAGGCAAGAGCAGACTGACCCCACTCTGTCAATGTAACACACCCAGGGAAGAGCAGACTGACGCCACACTGTCAATGTAAGACACCCAGGCAAGAGCAGAGTGACCCCACTCTGTCAATGTAACACACGCAGGGAAGAAGAGACTGACCCCACTCTGTCAATGTAACACACCCAGGGAAAAGCAGACTAAACCAACTCTGTCAATGTAACACACCCAGGGAAGTGCAGACTGACCCCACACTGTCAATGTAACACACCCAGGGAAGAGCAGACTGACCCCACTCTGTCAATGTAACACACCCAGGGAAAAGCAGACTAAACCAACTCTGTCAAAGTAACACACCCAGGGAAGTGCAGACTGACCCCACTCTGTCAATGTTACACACCCAGGGAAGAGCAGACTGACCCCACTCTGTCAATGTAACACACCCAGGGAAGAGCAGACTGACCCCACTCTGTCAATGTAAAACACCCAGGGAAAAGTAGACTGAACCCACCCTGTCAATGTAACACACCCAGGGAAGTGCAGACTGACCCCACTCTGTCAATGTAACTCATGCAGGGAAGAGCAGACTGACCGCACTCTGTCAATGTAACTCACACGGAAAAGAGCAGACTGACCCCCACTCTGTCAATGTAACACGCCCAGGGAACAGCAGACAGACCCCACTCTGTCAATGCAACAGGCCGAGGGAAGAGCAGACTGACCCCACTCTGTCAATGTAACCCACCTCGGAGAGAGCAGACTGACCCAACTCCGTCACTGTAACACACCTAGGGAAGTGCAGACAGACCCCACTTTGTTAAAGTAACAGACCGAGGGAAGTGCAGACAGACACCACTCTGTCAATGTAACACACCCAGTGAAGAGCAGACTGACCCCACTCTGTCAATGTAACCCACCTCGGAGAGAGCAGACTGACCCAACTCCGTCACTGTAACACACCTAGGGAAGTGCAGACAGACCCCACTCTGTCAATGTAACACACGCAGGAAAGAGCAGACTGACCCCACTCTGTCAATGAAACACACCCAGGGAAGTGCAGACTGACCCCACTCTGTCAATGTAACACATGCAGGGAAGAGCAGACTGACCGCACTCTGTCAATGTAACTCACGCAGAAAAGAGCAGACTGTCCCTCACTCTGTCAATGCAACACGCCCAGGGAACAGCAGACAGACCCCAATCTGTCAATGTAACACACCCAGTGAAGAGCAGCCTGACCCCACTCTGTCAATGTAACCCACCTCGGAGAGAGCAGACTGACCCAACTCCGTTACTGTAACACACCTAGGGAAGTGCAGACAGACCCCACTCTGTCAATGTAACACACCCAGTGAAGAGCAGACTGACCACACTCGGTGAATGTAACACACCCAGGGAAGAGCAGACAGACCCCACTCTTACAATGTAACACACCCAGGGAAGAGCAGACTGACCCCACTCTGTCAATGTAACACACCCAGGGAGGAGCAGACTGATCCCACTCTGTCAACGTAACATACACAGGGAAGAGCAGACTGACCCCACGTTGTCAATGTAACACACCCAGGGAAGAACAGACTGACCCCACTCTGTCAATGTAACACACCCAGAGAAGAGCAGACTGACCCAACAATGTCAGTGTATCACACCCAGGGAAGAGCAGACTGACCCCACTCTGTCAATGTAACACACCCAGGAAAGAGCAGACTGACCCCACTCTGTCAATGTAACACACCCAGGGAAAAGCAGACTAAACTAACTCTGTCAATGTAACACACCCAGGGAAGAGCAGACTGACCCCACTCTGTCAATGTAACACACCCAGGGAAAGCAGACTAAACTAACTCTGTCAATGTAACACACCCAGGGAAGTGCAGACTGACCCCACTCTGTCAATGTAACACACCCAGGGAAGAGCAGACTGACCCCACTGTGTCAATGTAACACACCCAGGGAAGAGCAGACTGACCCCACTCTGTCAATGTAACACACCCAGGGAAAAGCAGACTAAACTAACTCTGTCAATGTAACACACCCAGGGAAGTGCAGACTGACCCCACTCTGTCAATGTAACACACCCAGGGAAGAGCAGACTGACCCCACTCTGTCAATGTAACACACCCAGGGAAGAGCAGACAGACTCCACTCTGTCAATGTAACACACCCAGGGAAAAGCAGACTGAACCCACCCTGTCATTGTAACACAGCCAGGGAAGTGCTGAACGACCCCACTCTGTCAATGTGACACACCCAGGGAAAAGCAGACTAAACCAACTCTGTCAATGTAACACACCCAGGGAAGTGCAGACTGACCCCACTCTGTCAATGTAACTCATGCAGTGAAGAGCAGACTGACCGCACTCTGTCAATGTAACTCACACAGAAAAGAGCAGACTGACCCCCACTCTGTCAATGTAACACGCCCAGGGAACAGCAGACAGACCTCACTCTGTCAATGCAACAGGCCGAGGGAAGAGCAGACTGACCCCACTCTGTCAATGTAACCCACCTCGGAGAGAGCAGACTGACCCTCACTCTGTCAATGCAACACGCCCAGGGAACAGCAGACAGACCCCAATCTGTCAATGTAACACACCCAGTGAAGAGCAGACTGACCCCACTCTGTCAATGTAACCAACCTCGGAGAGAGCAGACTGACCCAACTCCGTCACTGTAACACACCTAGGGAAGTGCAGACAGACCCCACTCTGTCAATGTAACACACCCAGTGAAGAGCAGACTGACACCACTCTGTCAATGTAACACACCCAGGGAAGAGCAGACAGACCCCACTCTTACAATGTAACACATTCAGGGTAGAGCAGACTGACCCCACTCTGTCAAGGTAGCCCACCCAGGGAATGGCAGACTGACCCCACTCTGTCAATGTAACACACCCAGGGAAGTGCAGAATGACCCCACACTGTCAATGTAACATACCCAGGGAAGAGCAGACTGACCAAACTCTGTCAATGTAACACACACAGGAGAGAGCAGACTGACCCCACTCTGTCAATGTAACACACCCAGGGAAAAGCAGACTGAACTAACTCTGTCAATGTAACACACCCAGGGAAGTGCAGACTGACCCCACTCTGTCAATGTAACACACCTAGGGAAGAGCAGACTGACCCCACTCTGTCAATGTAACACACCCAGGGAAGAGCAGACTGACCCCACTCTGTCATTGTAACACTCCTAGGGAAGTGCAGACAGACCCCACTCTGTCAAAGTAACAGACCTAGGGAAGTGCAGACAGACCCCACTCTGTCAATGTGACACACCCAGGGAAAAGCAGACTAAACCAAATCTGTCAATGTAACACACCCAGGGAAGTGCAGACTGACCCCACTCTGTCAATGTAACTCATGCAGGGAAGAGCAGACTGACCGCACTCTGTAAATGTAACTCACGCAGAAAAGAGCAGACTGACCCCCACTCTGTCAATGTAACACGCCCAGGGAACAGCAGACAGACCCCAATCTGTCAATGTAATACACCCAGTGAAGAGCAGACTGACCCCACTCTGTCAATGTAACCCACCTCGGAGAGAGCAGACTGACCCAACTCCGTCACTGTAACACACCTAGGGAAGTGCAGACAGACCCCACTCTGTCAACGTAACACACCCAGTGAAGAGCAGACTGACACCACTCGGTCAATGTAACACACCCAGTGAGGAGCAGACTGACCCCACTCTGTCAATGTAACACACCTCAGAGAAAGCAGACTGACCCAACACCGTCACTGTAACACACCTAGGGAAGTGCAGACAGACCCCACTCTGTCAATGTAACACACGCAGTGAAGAGCAGACTGACACCACTCTGTCAATGTAACACACCCAGGGAAGAGCAGACAGACCCCACTCTTACAATGTAACACACCCAGGGAAGAGCAGACTGACCCCACTCTGTCAATGCAACACACCCAGGGAAGAGCAGACTGACCCCACTCTGTCAATGTAACACACACAGGGAAGAGCAGACTGACCCCACTCTGTCAAGGTAGCCCACCCAGGGAATAGCAGACTGACCCCACTCTGTCAATGTAACACACCCAGGGAAGTGCAGAATGACCCCACACTGTCAATGTAACATACCCAGGGAAGAGCAGACTTACCCCACTCTGTCAATGTAACCCACCCAGGGAAGAGCAGACTGACCCCACTCTGTCAATGTAACACACACAGGAGAGAGCAGACTGACCCCACTCTGTCAATGTAACACACCCAGGGAAAAGCAGACTGAACTAACTCTGTCAATGTAACACACCCAGGGAAGTGCAGACTGACCCCACTCTGTCAATGTAACACACCCAGGGAAGAGCAGACTGACCCCACTCTGTCAATGTAACACACCCAGGGAAGAGCAGACTGACCCCACTCTGTCAATGTAACACACCCAGGGAAAAGCAGACTGAACCCACCCTGTCATTGTAACACAGCCAGGGAAGTGCAGACCGACTCCACTCTGTCAATGTGACACACCCAGGGAAAAGCAGACTAAACCAAATCTGTCAATGTAACACACCCAGGGAAGTGCAGACTGACCCCACTCTGTCAATGTAACTCATGCAGGGAAGAGCAGACTGACCGCACTCTGTCAATGTAACTCACGCAGAAAAGAGCAGACTGACCCCCACTCTGTCAATGTAACACGCCCAGGGAACAGCAGACAGACCCCACTCTGTCAATGCAACAGGCCGAGGGAAGAGCAGACTGACCCCACTCTGTCAATGTAACCCACCTCGGAGAGAGCAGACTGACCCAACTCCGTCACTGTAACACACCTAGGGAAGTGCAGACAGACCCCACTCTGTCAAAGTAACAGACCTAGGGAAGTGCAGACAGACCCCACTCTGTCAATGTAACCCACCTCGGAGAGAGCAGACTGACCCAACTCTGTCAATGTAACACACCCAGGGAAGTTCAGACTGACCCCACTCTGTCAATGTAACACATGCAGGGAAGAGCAGACTGACCGCACTCTGTCAATGTAACTCACGCAGAAAAGAGCAGACTGACCCTCACTCTGTCAATGCAACACGCCCAGGGAACAGCAGACAGTCCCCAATCTGTCAATGTAACACACCCAGTGAAGAGCAGCCTTACCCCACTCTGTCAATGTAACCCACCTCGGAGAGAGCAGACTGACCCAACTCCGTCACTGTAACACACCTAGGGAAGTGCAGACAGACCCCACTCTGTCAATGTAACACACCCAGTGAAGAGCAGACTGACACCACTCGGTCAATGTAACACACCCAGGGAGGAGCAGACTGACCCCACTCTGTCAATGTAACACACACAGGGAAGAGCAGACTGACCCCACTGTGTCAATGTAACACACCCAGGGAAGAGCAGACTGACCCCACTCTGTCAATGTAACACAACCAGAGAAGAGCAGACTGACCCAACACTGTCAGTGTAACACACCCAGGGAAGAGCAGACTGACCCCACTCTGTCAAAGTAACACACCCAGGAAAGAGAAGACTGACCCCACTCTGTCAATGTAACACACCCAGGGAAAAGCAGACTAAACTAACTCTGTCAATGTAACACACCCTGGGAAAAGCAGACTAAACTAACTCTGTCAATGTAACACACCCAGGGAAGTGCAGACTGACCCCACTCTGTCAATGTAACACACGCAGGGAAAAGCAGACTGACCCCACTCTGTCAATGTAACACACCCAGGGAAGTGCAGACTGACCCCACTCGGTCACTGTAACACACCTAGGGAAGTGCAGACAGACCCCACTCTGTCAAAGTAACAGACCTAGGGAAGTGCAGACAGACCCCACTCTGTCAATGTAACACACACAGGAAAGAGCAGACTGACCCCACTCTGTCAATGAAACACACCCAGGGAAGTGCAGACTGACCCCACTCTGTCAATGTAACACATGCAGGGAAGAGCAGACTGACCGCACTCTGTCAATGTAACTCACGCAGAAAAGAGCAGACTGACCCTCACTCTGTCAATGCAACACGCCCAGGGAACAGCAGACAGACCCCAATCTGTCAATGTAACACACCCAGTGAAGAGCAGACTTACCCCACTCTGTCAATGTAACCCACCTAGGAGAGAGCAGACTGACCCAACTCCGTCACTGTAACACACCTAGGGAAGTGCAGACAGACCCCACTCTGTCAATGTAACACATGCAGGGAAGAGCAGACTGACCGCACTCTGTCAATGTAACTCACGCAGAAAAGAGCAGACAGACCCCACTCTTACAATATAACACACCCAGGGAAGAGCAGACTGACCCCACTCTGTCAATGCAACACACCCAGGGAAGAGCAGACTGACCCCACTCTGTCAATGTAACACACACAGGGAAGAGCAGACTGACCCCACTCTGTCAAGGTAGCCCACCCAGGGAATAGCAGACTGACCCCACTCTGTCAATGTAACACACCCAGGGAAGTGCAGACTGACCCCACACTGTCAATGTAACTCACCCAGGGAAGAGCAGACTTACCCCACTCTGTCAATGTAACCCACCCAGGGAAGAGCAGACTGACCCCACTCTGTCAATGTAACACACACAGGAGAGAGCAGACTGACCCCACTCTGTCAATGTAACACACCCAGGGAAAAGCAGACTGAACTAACTCTGTCAATGTAACACACCCAGGGAAGTGCAGACTGACCCCACTCTGTCAATGTAACACACCCAGGGAAGAGCAGACTGACCCCACTCTGTCAATGTAACACACCCAGGGAAGAGCAGACTGACCCCACTCTGTCAATGTTACACACCCAGGGAAAAGCAGACTGAACCCACCCTGTCATTGTAACAAAGCCAGGGAAGTGCAGACCGACCCCACTCTGTCAATGTTACACACCCAGGGAAAAGCAGACTAAACCAACTCTGTCAATGTAACACACCCAGGGAAGAGCAGACTGACCCCACTCTGTCAATGTTACACACCCAGGGAAAAGCAGACTGAACCCACCCTGTCATTGTCACACACCCAGGGAAGAGCAGACTGACCCCACTCTGTCAATGTTACACACCCAGGGAAAAGCAGACTAAACCAACTGTGTCAATGTAACACACCCAGGGAAGTGCAGACTGACCCCTCTCTGTCAATGTAACACACCCAGGGAACAGCAGACAGACCCCACTCTGTCAATGCAACAGGCCGAGGGAAGAGCAGACTGACCCCACTCTGTCAATGTAACCCACCTCGGAGAGAGCAGACTGACCCAACTCCGTCACTGTAACACACCTAGGGAAGTGCAGACAGACCCCACTCTGTCAAAGTAACAGACCTAGGGAAGTGCAGACAGACCCCACTCTGTCAATGTAACCCACCTCGGAGAGAGCAGACTGACCCAACTCTGTCAATGTAACACACCCAGGTAAGTGCAGACTGACCCCACTCTGTCAATGTAACACATGCAGGGAAGAGCAGACTGACCGCACTCTGTCAATGTAACTCACGCAGAAAAAAGCAGACTGACCCTCACTCTGTCAATGTAACACGCCCAGGGAACAGCAGACAGACCCCAATCTGTCAATGTAACACACCCAGTGAAGAGCAGACTGACCCCACTCTGTCAATGTAACCCACCTCGGAGAGAGCAGACTGACCCAACTCCGTCACTGTAACACACCTAGGGAAGTGCAGACAGACCCCACTCTGTCAACGTAACACACCCAGTGAAGAGCAGACTGACACCACTCGGTCAATGTAACACACCCAGTGAGGAGCAGACTGACCCCACTCTGTCAATGTAACACACCTCAGAGAAAGCAGACTGACCCAACTCCGTCACTGTAACACACCTAGGGAAGTGCACACAGACCCCACTCTGTCAATGTAACACACGCAGTGAAGAGCAGACTGACACCACTCTGTCAATGTAACACACCCAGGGAAGAGCAGACAGACCCCACTCTTACAATGTAACACACCCAGGGAAGAGCAGACTGACCCCACTCTGTCAATGCAACACACCCAGGGAAGAGCAGACTGACCCCACTCTGTCAATGTAACACACACAGGGAAGAGCAGACTGACCCCACTCTGTCAAGGTAGCCCACCCAGGGAATAGCAGACTGACCCCACTCTGTCAATGTAACACACCCAGGGAAGTGCAGAATGACCCCACACTGTCAATGTAACATACCCAGGGAAGAGCAGACTTACCCCACTCTGTCAATGTAACCCACCCAGGGAAGAGCAGACTGACCCCACTCTGTCAATGTAACACACACAGGAGAGAGCAGACTGACCCCACTCTGTCAATGTAACACACCCAGGGAAAAGCAGACTGAACTAACTCTGTCAATGTAACACACCCAGGGAAGTGCAGACTGACCCCACTCTGTCAATGTAACACACCCAGGGAAGAGCAGACTGACCCCACTCTGTCAATGTAACACACCCAGGGAAGAGCAGACTGACCCCACTCTGTCAATGTAACACACCCAGGGAAAAGCAGACTGAACCCACCCTGTCATTGTAACACAGCCAGGGAAGTGCAGACCGACTCCACTCTGTCAATGTGACACACCCAGGGAAAAGCAGACTAAACCAAATCTGTCAATGTAACACACCCAGGGAAGTGCAGACTGACCCCACTCTGTCAATGTAACTCATGCAGGGAAGAGCAGACTGACCGCACTCTGTCAATGTAACTCACGCAGAAAAGAGCAGACTGACCCCCACTCTGTCAATGTAACACGCCCAGGGAACAGCAGACAGACCCCACTCTGTCAATGCAACAGGCCGAGGGAAGAGCAGACTGACCCCACTCTGTCAATGTAACACACCCAGGGAAGAGCAGACTGACCCCACTCTGTCAATGTTACACACCCAGGGAAAAGCAGACTGAACCCACCCTGTCATTGTAACAAAGCCAGGGAAGTGCAGACCGACCCCACTCTGTCAATGTTACACACCCAGGGAAAAGCAGACTAAACCAACTCTGTCAATGTAACACACCCAGGGAAGAGCAGACTGACCCCACTCTGTCAATGTTACACACCCAGGGAAAAGCAGACTGAACCCACCCTGTCATTGTAACACACCCAGGGAAGAGCAGACTGACCCCACTCTGTCAATGTTACACACCCAGGGAAAAGCAGACTAAACCAACTCTGTCAATGTAACACACCCAGGGAAGTGCAGACTGACCCCTCTCTGTCAATGTAACACACCCAGGGAACAGCAGACAGACCCCACTCTGTCAATGCAACAGGCCGAGGGAAGAGCAGACTGACCCCACTCTGTCAATGTAACCCACCTCGGAGAGAGCAGACTGACCCAACTCCGTCACTGTAACGCACCTAGGGAAGTGCAGACAGACCCCACTCTGTCAAAGTAACAGACCTAGGGAAGTGCAGACAGACCCCACTCTGTCAATGTAACCCACCTCGGAGAGAGCAGACTGACCCAACTCTGTCAATGTAACACACCCAGGTAAGTGCAGACTGACCCCACTCTGTCAATGTAACACATGCAGGGAAGAGCAGACTGACCGCACTCTGTCAATGTAACTCACGCAGAAAAAAGCAGACTGACCCTCACTCTGTCAATGTAACACGCCCAGGGAACAGCAGACAGACCCCAATCTGTCAATGTAACACACCCAGTGAAGAGCAGACTGACCCCACTCTGTCAATGTAACCCACCTCGGAGAGAGCAGACTGACCCAACTCCGTCACTGTAACACACCTAGGGAAGTGCAGACAGACCCCACTCTGTCAACGTAACACACCCAGTGAAGAGCAGACTGACACCACTCGGTCAATGTAACACACCCAGTGAGGAGCAGACTGACCCCACTCTGTCAATGTAACACACCTCAGAGAAAGCAGACTGACCCAACTCCGTCACTGTAACACACCTAGGGAAGTGCACACAGACCCCACTCTGTCAATGTAACACACGCAGTGAAGAGCAGACTGACACCACTCTGTCAATGTAACACACCCAGGGAAGAGCAGACAGACCCCACTCTTACAATGTAACACACCCAGGGAAGAGCAGACTGACCCCACTCTGTCAATGCAACACACCCAGGGAAGAGCAGACTGACCCCACTCTGTCAATGTAACACACACAGGGAAGAGCAGACTGACCCCACTCTGTCAAGGTAGCCCACCCAGGGAATAGCAGACTGACCCCACTCTGTCAATGTAACACACCCAGGGAAGTGCAGAATGACCCCACACTGTCAATGTAACATACCCAGGGAAGAGCAGACTTACCCCACTCTGTCAATGTAACCCACCCAGGGAAGAGCAGACTGACCCCACTCTGTAAATGTAACACACACAGGAGAGAGCAGACTGACCCCACTCTGTCAATGTAACACACCCAGGGAAAAGCAGACTGAACTAACTCTGTCAATGTAACACACCCAGGGAAGTGCAGACTGACCCCACTCTGTCAATGTAACACACCCAGGGAAGAGCAGACTGACCCCACTCTGTCAATGTAACACACCCAGGGAAGAGCAGACTGACCCCACTCTGTCAATGTAACACACCCAGGGAAAAGCAGACTGAACCCACCCTGTCATTGTAACACAGCCAGGGAAGTGCAGACCGACTCCACTCTGTCAATGTGACACACCCAGGGAAAAGCAGACTAAACCAAATCTGTCAATGTAACACACCCAGGGAAGTGCAGACTGACCCCACTCTGTCAATGTAACTCATGCAGGGAAGAGCAGACTGACCGCACTCTGTCAATGTAACTCACGCAGAAAAGAGCAGACTGACCCCCACTCTGTCAATGTAACACGCCCAGGGAACAGCAGACAGACCCCACTCTGTCAATGCAACAGGCCGAGGGAAGAGCAGACTGACCCCACTCTGTCAATGTAACCCACCTCGGAGAGAGCAGACTGACCCAACTCCGTCACTGTAACACACCTAGGGAAGTGCAGACAGACCCCACTCTGTCAAAGTAACAGACCTAGGGAAGTGCAGACAGACCCCACTCTGTCAATGTAACCCACCTCGGAGAGAGCAGACTGACCCAACTCTGTCAATGTAACACACCCAGGGAAGTGCAGACTGACCCCACTCTGTCAATGTAACACATGCAGGGAAGAGCAGACTGACCGCACTCTGTCAATGTAACTCACGCAGAAAAGAGCAGACTGACCCTCACTCTGTCAATGCAACACGCCCAGGGAACAGCAGACAGTCCCCAATCTGTCAATGTAACACACCCAGTGAAGAGCAGCCTGACCCCACTCTGTCAATGTAACCCACCTCGGAGAGAGCAGACTGACCCAACTCCGTCACTGTAACACACCTAGGGAAGTGCAGACAGACCCCACTCTGTCAATGTAACACACCCAGTGAAGAGCAGACTGACACCACTCGGTCAATGTAACACACCCAGGGAGGAGCAGACTGACCCCACTCTGTCAATGTAACACACACAGGGAAGAGCAGACTGACCCCACTCTGTCAATGTAACACACCCAGGGAAGAGCAGACTGACCCCACTCTGTCAATGTAACACAACCAGAGAAGAGCAGACTGACCCAACACTGTCAGTGTAACACACCCAGGGAAGAGCAGACTGACCCCACTCTGTCAAAGTAACACACCCAGGAAAGAGCAGACTGACCCCACTCTGTCAATGTAACACACCCAGGGAAAAGCAGACTAAACTAACTCTGTCAATGTAACACACCCTGGGAAAAGCAGACTAAACTAACTCTGTCAATGTAACACACCCAGGGAAGTGCAGACTGACCCCACTCTGTCAATGTAACACACGCAGGGAAAAGCAGACTGACCCCACTCTGTCAATGTAACACACCCAGGGAAGTGCAGACTGACCCCACTCGGTCACTGTAACACACCTAGGGAAGTGCAGACAGACCCCACTCTGTCAAAGTAACAGACCTAGGGAAGTGCAGACAGACCCCACTCTGTCAATGTAACACACACAGGAAAGAGCAGACTGACCCCACTCTGTCAATGAAACACACCCAGGGAAGTGCAGACTGACCCCACTCTGTCAATGTAACACATGCAGGGAAGAGCAGACTGACCGCACACTGTCAATGTAACTCACGCAGAAAAGAGCAGACTGACCCTCACTCTGTCAATGCAACACGCCCAGGGAACAGCAGACAGACCCCAATCTGTCAATGTAACACACCCAGTGAAGAGCAGACTGACCCCACTCTGTCAATGTAACCCACCTCGGAGAGAGCAGACTGACCCAACTCCGTCACTGTAACACACCTAGGGAAGTGCAGACAGACCCCACTCTGTCAATGTAACACATGCAGGGAAGAGCAGACTGACCGCACTCTGTCAATGTAACTCACGCAGAAAAGAGCAGACAGACCCCACTCTTACAATATAACACACCCAGGGAAGAGCAGACTGACCCCACTCTGTCAATGCAACACACCCAGGGAAGAGCAGACTGACCCCACTCTGTCAATGTAACACACACAGGGAAGAGCAGACTGACCCCACTCTGTCAAGGTAGCCCACCCAGGGAATAGCAGACTGACCCCACTCTGTCAATGTAACACACCCAGGGAAGTGCAGACTGACCCCACACTGTCAATGTAACTCACCCAGGGAAGAGCAGACTTACCCCACTCTGTCAATGTAACCCACCCAGGGAAGAGCAGACTGACCCCACTCTGTCAATGTAACACACACAGGAGAGAGCAGACTGACCCCACTCTGTCAATGTAACACACCCAGGGAAAAGCAGACTGAACTAACTCTGTCAATGTAACACACCCAGGGAAGTGCAGACTGACCCCACTCTGTCAATGTAACACACCCAGGGAAGAGCAGACTGACCCCACTCTGTCAATGTAACACACCCAGGGAAGAGCAGACTGACCCCACTCTGTCAATGTTACACACCCAGGGAAAAGCAGACTGAACCCACCCTGTCATTGTAACAAAGCCAGGGAAGTGCAGACCGACCCCACTCTGTCAATGTTACACACCCAGGGAAAAGCAGACTAAACCAACTCTGTCAATGTAACACACCCAGGGAAGAGCAGACTGACCCCACTCTGTCAATGTTACACACCCAGGGAAAAGCAGACTGAACCCACCCTGTCATTGTAACACACCCAGGGAAGAGCAGACTGACCCCACTCTGTCAATGTTACACACCCAGGGAAAAGCAGACTAAACCAACTCTGTCAATGTAACACACCCAGGGAAGTGCAGACTGACCCCTCTCTGTCAATGTAACACGCCCAGGGAACAGCAGACAGACCCCACTCTGTCAATGCAACAGGCCGAGGGAAGAGCAGACTGACCCCACTCTGTCAATGTAACCCACCTCGGAGAGAGCAGACTGACCCAACTCCGTCACTGTAACACACCTAGGGAAGTGCAGACAGACCCCACTCTGTCAAAGTAACAGACCTAGGGAAGTGCAGACAGACCCCACTCTGTCAATGTAACCCACCTCGGAGAGAGCAGACTGACCCAACTCTGTCAATGTAACACACCCAGGTAAGTGCAGACTGACCCCACTCTGTCAATGTAACACATGCAGGGAAGAGCAGACTGACCGCACTCTGTCAATGTTACACACCCAGGGAAAAGCAGACTGAACCCACCCTGTCATTGTAACACACCCAGGGAAGAGCAGACTGACCCCACTCTGTCAATGTTACACACCCAGGGAAAAGCAGACTAAACCAACTCTGTCAATGTAACACACCCAGGGAAGTGCAGACTGACCCCTCTCTGTCAATGTAACTCATGCAGGGAAGAGCAGACTGACCGCACTCTGTCAAAGTAACTCACACAGAAAAGAGCAGACTGACCCCCACTCTGTCAATGTAACACGCCCAGGGAACAGCAGACAGACCCCACTCTGTCAATGCAACAGGCCGAGGGAAGAGCAGACTGACCCAACTCTGTCAATGTAACCCACCTCGGAGAGAGCAGACTGACCCAATTCCGTCACTGTAACACACCTAGGGAAGTGCAGACAGACCCCACTCTGTCAAAGTAACAGACCTAGGGAAGTGCAGATAGACCCCACTCTGTCAATGTAACACACCCAGTGAAGAGCAGACTGACCCCACTCTGTCAATGTAACCCACCTCGGAGAGAGCAGACTGACCCAACTCTGTCACTGGAACACACCTAGGGAAGTGCAGACAGACCCCACTCTGTCAATGTAACATACGCAGGAAAGAGCAGACTGACACCACTCTGTCAATGAAACACACCCAGGGAAGTGCAGACTGACCCCAATCTGTCAATGTAACAGGCCGAGGGAAGAGCAGACTGACCCCACTCTGTCAATGTAACCCACCTCGGAGAGAGCAGACTGACCCTACTCCGTCACTGTAACACACCTAGGGAAGTGCAGACAGACCCCACTCTGTCAATGTAACACACCCAGGGAAGAGCAGACAGACCCCACTCTTACAATGTAACACACCCAGGGAAGAGCAGACTGACCCCTCTCTATCAATGCAACACATCCAGGGAAGAGCAGACAGACCCCACCCTTACAATGTAACACACACAGGGAAGAGCAGACTGACCCCACTCTGTCAAGGTAGCCCACCCAGGGAATAGCAGACTGACCCCACTCTGTCAATGTAACACACCCAGGGAAGTGCAGACTAACCCCACACTGTCAATGTAACACCCCCAGGGAAGAGCAGACTTACCCCATTCTGTCAATGTAACCCACCCAGGGAAGAGCAGACTGACCCCACTCTGTCAAAGTAACACACACAGTAGAGAGCAGACTGACCCCACTCTGTCAATGTAACACACACAGGGAATAGCAGACTGACCTCACTCTGTCAATATAACCCACACAGGGAAGAGCAGACTTACCCCATTCTGTCAATGTAACCCACCCAGGGAAGAGCAGACTGACCCCACTCTGTCAATGTAACACACCCAGGGAAGAGCAGACTGACCCCACTCTGTCAATGTAACACACCCAGAGAAGAGCAGACTGACCCAACACTGTCAATGTAACACACCCAGAGAAGAGCAGACTGACCGCACACTGTCAATGTAACACACGCAGGGAAGAGCAGACTGACCCCACTCTGTCAATGTAACACACCGAGGAAAGAGCAGACTGACCCCACTCTGTCAACGTAACACAGCTAGGGAAGAGCAGACTGACCTCACTCTGTCAATGTAACACACCCAGGGAAGAGCAGACTGACCCCACTCTGTCAATGTAACACACCCAGGGAAGAGCAGACTAACCCCACTCTGTCAATATAACACACCCAGGAAAGAGCAGACTGACCGCACTCTGTCAATGTAACACACGCAGGGAAGAGCAGACTGACCCCACTCTGTCAATGTAACACACCGAGGAAAGAGCAGACTGACCCCACTCTGTCAACGTAACACAGCTAGGGAAGAGCAGACTGACCTCACTCTGTCAATGTAACACACCCAGGGAAGAGCAGACTGACCCCACTCTGTCAATGTAACACACCCAGGGAAGAGCAGACTAACCCCACTCTGTCAATATAACACACCCAGGGAAGAGCAGACTGACCCCACTTTTCAAATGTAACACACGCAGGGAAGAGCAGACTGACCCCACTCTAACAATGTAACCCACCCATGGAAAAGCAGTCAGACCCCACTCTGTCAATGTAACACACCCAGCGAAGAGCAGACTGACCTCACTCTGTCAATGTAACACACCCAGGGAAGAGCAGACTGACCCCACTCTGTCAATATTACACACCCAGGGAAGAGCAGACTGACCCCACTCTGTCAATGTAACACACCCAGGGAAGAGAAGACTGACCGCACTCTATCAGTGTTACACACCCAGGGAAGAGCAGACTGACCCCACTCTGTCAATGTAACACACCCAGGGAAGAGCAGACTCAACCCACTCCGTCAATATTACACACCCAGGGTAGACCAGACTGACCGCACTCAATCAATGTAACACACCCAGGGAAGAGCAGACTGACCCAACTCCGTCACAGTAACACACCTAGGGAAGTGCAGACAGACCCCACTCTGCCAATGTAACACACCCAGTGAAGAGCAGACTGACACCACTCTGTCAATGTAACACACCCAGGGAAGAGCAGACAGACCCCACTCTTACAATGTAACACACCCAGGGAAGAGCAGACTGACCCCACTCTGTCAATGTAACACACCAAGGGAAGAGCAGACTGACCCCACTCTGTCAATGTAACACACCCAGAGAAGAGCAGACTGACCCAACACTGTCAGTGTAACACACCCAGGGAAGAGCAGACTGACCCCACTCTGTCAATGTAACACACCCCGGGAAGAGCAGACTCATCCCACTCTGTCAATGTAACACACCCAGGGAAGAGCAGACTGAACCCACTTTGACAATGTAACACACCCAGGGAAGAGCAGACTGACCCAACTCTGTCAATGTAACACACCCAGGCAAGAGCAGACTGACCCCAATCTGTCAATGTAACAAACCCAGGGAAGAGCAGATTGACCCCAATCTGTGAATGTAACACACCCAGGGAAGAGCAGACTGACGCCACACTGTCAATGTAAGACACCAAGGCAAGAGCAGAGTGACCCCACTCTGTCAATGTAACACACCCAGGGAAGAGCAGACTCAACCCACTCCGTCAATATTACACACCCAGGGAAGACCAGACTGACCGCACTCAGTCAATGTAACACACCCAGGGAAGAGCAGACTGACCCCACTCTGTCAATGTAACACACCCAGGAAAGAGCAGACTGACCCCACTCTGTCAATGTAAGACACCCAGGGAAGAGCAGACTGACCCCACTCTGTCAATGTAACACACCCAGGGAAGAGCAGACTGACCCCAATCTGTGAATGTAACACACCCAGGGAAGAGCAGACTGACGCCACACTGTCAATGTAAGACACCCAGGCAAGAGCAGAGTGACCCCACTCTGTCAATGTAACACACCCAGGGAAGTGCAGACTGAACCCACTCTGTCACTGTAACACACCCAGGGAAGAGCAGACTGACTCCACTCTGTCACTGTAACACACCCAGGGAAGAGCAGACTGACACCACTCGGTCAATGTAACACACCCAGGGAGGAGCAGAATGACCCCACTCTGTCAATGTAACCCACCTCGGAGAGAGCAGACTGACCCAACTCCGTCACTGTAACACACCTAGGGAAGTGCAGACAGAGCCC
This sequence comes from Chiloscyllium punctatum, assembly GCF_047496795.1. Classification (NCBI taxonomy): domain Eukaryota; kingdom Metazoa; phylum Chordata; class Chondrichthyes; order Orectolobiformes; family Hemiscylliidae; genus Chiloscyllium; species Chiloscyllium punctatum. The sequence goes on along the minus strand of NW_027310214.1, from coordinate 48,458 downwards.
ACTCTGTCAAAGTAACAGACCTAGGGAAGTGCAGACAGTCCCCACTCTGTCAATGTAACCCACCTCGGAGAGAGCAGACTGACCCAACTCTGTCACTGTAACACACCTAGGGAAGTGCAGACAGACCCCACTCTGTCAATGTAACACACCCAGTGAAGAGCAGACTGACACCACTCTGTCAATGTAACACACCCAGGGAAGAGCAGACAGACCCCACTCTTACAATGTAACACACCCAGGGAAGAGCAGACTGACCCCACTCTGTCAATGCAACACACACAGGGAAGAGCAGACTGACCCCACTCTGTCAATGTAACACACACAGGGAAGAGCAGACTGACCCCACTCTATCAAGGTAGCCCACCCAGGGAATAGCAGACTGACCCCACTCTGTCAATGTAACACACCCAGGGAAGTGCAGAATGACCCCACACTGTCAATGTAACATACCCAGGGAAGAGCAGACTTACCCCACTCTGTCAATGTAACCCACCCAGGGAAGAGCAGACTGACCCCACTCTGTCAATGTAACACACACAGGAGAGAGCAGACTGACCCCACTCTGTCAATGTAACACACCCAGGGAAAAGCAGACTGAACTAACTCTGTCAATGTAACACACCCAGGGAAGTGTAGACTGACCCCACTCTGTCAATGTAACACACCCAGGGAAGAGCAGACTAACCCCACTCTGTCAATGTAACACACCCAGGGAAGAGCAAACACAACCCACTCCGTCAATATTACATACCCAGGGAGACCAGACTGACCGCACTCAGTCAATGTAACACACCCAGGGAAGAGCAGACTGACCCCAATCTGTCAATGTAACACACCCAGGGAAGAGCAGACTCAACCCACTCTGTCAATGTAAAACACCCAGGAAAGAGCAGACTGACCCCACTCTGTCAATGTAAGACACCCAGGGAAGAGCAGACTGACTTCACTCTGTCAGTGTAACACACCCAGGGAAGACCAGACTGACCTCACTCTGTCAATGTAACACATCCAGGGAAGAGCAGACTGACCTCTGCTGTCAATGTAACACACCCAGGGAAGAGCAGACTAACCCCACTCTGTCAATGTAACACACCCAGGGAAGAGCAGACTGACCCCACTTTGCAAATGTAACTCACGCAGGGAAGAGCAGACTGACCCCACTCTGTCAATGTAACCCACCCATGGAAAAGCAGACTGACCCCACTCTGTCAATGTAAGACACCCAGGGAAGAGCAGACTGACTTCACTCTGTCAATGTAACACACCCAGGGAAGAGCAGACTCAACCCACTCTGTCAATGTAACACACCCAGGGAAGAGCAGACTGACCCCACTCTGTCAGTGTAACACACCCAGGGAAGAGCACACTGACCCCACTCTGTCAGTGTAACACACCCAGGGAAGAGCAGACTGACCCCACTCTGTCAATGTAACACACACAGGGAAGAGCAGACTGACCCCACTCTGTCAATGTAACATACCCAGGTAGGAGCAGACTGACCACACTCTGTCAATGTAACACACCCAAGGAAGAGCAGACTGACCCCACTCTGTCAATGTAACACATCCAGGGAAGAGCAGACTGACCTCACTCTGTCAATGTAACACATCCAGGGTAGAGCTGACTGACACCACTCGGTCAATGTAACACACCCAGGGAGGAGCAGAATGACCCCACTCTGTCAATGTAACCCACCTCGGAGAGAGCAGACTGACCCAACTCCGTCACTGTAACACACCTAGGGAAGTGCAGACAGACCCCACTCTGTCAAAGTAACAGACCTAGGGAAGTGCAGACAGTCCCCACACTGTCAATGTAACCCACCTCGGAGAGAGCAGACTGACCCAACTCTGTCACTGTAACACAGCTAGGGAAGTGCAGACAGACCCCACTCTGTCAATGTAACACACCCAGTGAAGAGCAGACTGACACCACTCTGTCAATGTAACACACCCAGGGAAGAGCAGACAGACCCCACTCTTACAATGTAACACACCCAGGGAAGAGCAGACTGACCCCACTCTGTCAATGCAACACACCCAGGGAAACGCAGACTGACCCCACTCTGTCAATGTAACACACACAGGGAAGAGCAGACTGACCCCATTCTGTCAAGGTAGCCCACCCAGGGAATAGCAGACTGACCCCACTCTGTCAATGTAACACACCCAGGGAAGTGCAGAATGACCCCACACTGTCAATGTAACATACCCAGGGAAGAGCAGACTTACCCCACTCTGTCAATGTAACCCACCCAGGGAAGAGCAGACTGACCCCACTCTGTCAATGTAACACACACAGGAGAGAGCAGACTGACCCCACTCTGTCAATGTAACACACCCAGGGAAAAGCAGACTGAACTAACTCTGTCAATGTAACACACCCAGGGAAGTGTAGACTGACCCCACTCTGTCAATGTAACACACCCAGGGAAGAGCAGACTAACCCCACTCTGTCAATGTAACACACCCAGGGAAGAGCAGACTGACCCCACTCTGTCAATGTAACACACCCAGGGAAAAGCAGACTGAACCCACCCTGTCATTGTAACACAGCCAGGGAAGTGCAGACCGACCCCACTCTGTCAATGTGACACACCCAGGGAAAAGCAGACTAAACCAAATCTGTCAATGTAACACTCCCAGGGAAGTGCAGACTGACCCCACTCTGTCAATGTAACTCATGCAGGGAAGAGCAGACAGACCGCACTCTGTCAATGTAACTCACGCAGAAAAGAGCAGACTGACCCCCACTCTGTCAATGTAACACGCCCAGGGAACAGCAGACAGACCCCACTCTGTCAATGCAACAGGCCGAGGGAAGAGCAGACTGACCCCACTCTGTCAATGTAACCCACCTCGGAGAGAGCAGACTGACCAAACTCCGTCACTGTAACACACCTAGGGAAGTGCAGACAGACCCCACTCTGTCAAAGTAACAGACCTAGGGAAGTGCAGACAGACCCCACTCTGTAAATGTAACCCACCTCGGAGAGAGCAGACTGACCCAACTCTGTCACTGTAACACACCTAGGGAAGTGCAGACAGACCCCACTCTGTCAATGTAACACACGCAGGAAAGAGCAGACTGACCCCACTCTGTCAATGAAACACACCCAGGGAAGTGCAGACTGACCCCACTCTGTCAATGTAACACATGCTGGGAAGAGCAGACTGACCCCACTCTGTCAATGTAACACACACAGGGAAGAGCAGACTGACCCCACGTTGTCAATGTAACACACCCAGGGAAGAGCAGACTGACCCCACTCTGTCAATGTAACACACCCAGAGAAGAGCAGACTGACCCAACACTGTCAGTGTAACACACCCAGGGAAGAGCAGACTGACCCCACTCTGTCAAAGTAACACACCCAGGAAAGAGCAGACTGACCCCACTCTGTCAATGTAACACACCCAGGGAAGAGCAGACTGACCCCACTCTGTCAATGTTACACACCAAGGGAAAAGCAGACTAAACCAACTCTGTCAATGTAACACACCCAGGGAAGTGCAGACTGACCCCTCTCTGTCAATGTAACTCATGCAGGGAAGAGCAGACTGACCGCACTCTGTCAATGTAACTCACACAGAAAAGAGCAGACTGACCCCCACTCTGTCAATGTAACACGCCCAGGGAACAGCAGACAGACCCCACTCTGTCAATGCAACAGGCCGAGGGAAGAGCAGACTGACCCAACTCTGTCAATGTAACCCACCTCGGAGAGAGCAGACTGACCCAATTCCGTCACTGTAACACACCTAGGGAAGTGCAGACAGACCCCACTCTGTCAATGTAACACACGCAGGAAAGAGCAGACTGACCCCACTCTGTCAATGAAACACACCCAGGGAAGTGCAGACTGACCCCACTCTGTCAATGTAACACATGCTGGGAAGAGCAGACTGACCCCACTCTGTCAATGTAACACACACAGGGAAGAGCAGACTGACCCCACGTTGTCAATGTAACACACCCAGGGAAGAGCAGACTGACCCCACTCTGTCAATGTAACACACCCAGAGAAGAGCAGACTGACCCAACACAGTCAGTGTAACACACCCAGGGAAGAGCAGACTGACCCCACTCTGTCAAAGTAACACACCCAGGAAAGAGCAGACTGACCCCACTCTGTCAATGTAACACACCCAGGGAAGAGCAGACTGACCCCACTCTGTCAATGTTACACATCCAGGGAAAAGCAGACTAAACCAACTCTGTCAATGTAACACACCCAGGGAAGTGCAGACTGACCCCTCTCTGTCAATGTAACTCATGCAGGGAAGAGCAGACTGACCGCACTCTGTCAATGTAACTCACACAGAAAAGAGCAGACTGACCCCCACTCTGTCAATGTAACACGCCCAGGGAACAGCAGACAGACCCCACTCTGTCAATGCAACAGGCCGAGGGAAGAGCAGACTGACCCCACTCTGTCAATGTAACCCACCTCGGAGAGAGCAGACTGACCCAATTCCGTCACTGTAACACACCTAGGGAAGTGCAGACAGACCCCACTCTGTCAAAGTAACAGACCTAGGGAAGTGCAGATAGACCCCACTCTGTCAATGTAACACACACAGGGAAGAGCAGACTGACCCCACTCTGTCAATGTAACATACCCAGGTAGGAGCAGACTGACCACACTCTGTCAATGTAACACACCCAAGGAAGAGCAGACTGACCCCACTCTGTCAATGTAACACATCCAGGGAAGAGCAGACTGACCTCACTCTGTCAATGTAACACACCCAGGGAGGAGCAGAATGACCCCACTCTGTCAATGTAACCCACCTCGGAGAGAGCAGACTGACCCAACTCCGTCACTGTAACACACCTAGGGAAGTGCAGACAGACCACACTCTGTCAAAGTAACAGACCTAGGGAAGTGCAGACAGTCCCCACTCTGTCAATGTAACCCACCTCGGAGAGAGCAGACTGACCCAACTCTGTCACTGTAACACACCTAGGGAAGTGCAGACAGACCCCACTCTGTCAATGTAACACACCCAGTGAAGAGCAGACTGACACCACTCTGTCAATGTAAAACACCCAGGGAAGAGCAGACAGACCCCACTCTTACAATGTAACACACCCAGGGAAGAGCAGACTGACCCCACTCTGTCAAGGTAACCCACCCAGGGAAGAGCAGACTGACCCCACTCTGTCAATGTAACACACACAGGAGAGAGCAGACTGACCCCACTCTGTCAATGTAACACACCCAGGGAAAAGCAGACTGAACTAACTCTGTCAATGTAACACACCCAGGGAAGTGTAGACTGACCCCACTCTGTCAATGTAACACACCCAGGGAAGAGCAGACTAACCCCACTCTGTCAATGTAACACTCCCAGGGAAGAGCAGACTGACCCCACTCTGTCAATGTAACACACCCAGGGAAAAGCAGACTGAACCCACCCTGTCATTGTAACACAGCCAGGGAAGTGCAGACCGACCCCACTCTGTCAATGTGACACACCCAGGGAAAAGCAGACTAAACCAAATCTGTCAATGTAACACTCCCAGGGAAGTGCAGACTGACCCCACTCTGTCAATGTAACTCATGCAGGGAAGAGCAGACTGACCGCACTCTGTCAATGTAACTCACGCAGAAAAGAGCAGACTGACCCCCACTCTGTCAATGTAACACGCCCAGGGAACAGCAGACAGACCCCACTCTGTCAATGCAACAGGCCGAGGGAAGAGCAGACTGACCCCACTCTGTCAATGTAACCCACCTCGGAGAGAGCAGACTGACCCAACTCCGTCACTGTAACACACCTAGGGAAGTGCAGACAGACCCCACTCTGTCAAAGTAACAGACCTAGGGAAGTGCAGACAGACCCCACTCTGTAAATGTAACCCACCTCGGAGAGAGCAGACTGACCCAACTCTGTCACTGTAACACACCTAGGGAAGTGCAGACAGACCCCACTCTGTCAATGTAACACACGCAGGAAAGAGCAGACTGACCCCACTCTGTCAATGAAACACACCCAGGGAAGTGCAGACTGACCCCACTCTGTCAATGTAACACATGCTGGGAAGAGCAGACTGACCCCACTCTGTCAATGTAACACACACAGGGAAGAGCAGACTGACCCCACGTTGTCAATGTAACACACCCAGGGAAGAGCAGACTGACCCCACTCTGTCAATGTAACACACCCAGAGAAGAGCACACTGACCCAACACTGTCAGTGTAACACACCCAGGGAAGAGCAGACTGACCCCACTCTGTCAAAGTAACACACCCAGGAAAGAGCAGACTGACCCCACTCTGTCAATGTAACACACCCAGGGAAGAGCAGACTGACCCCACTCTGTCAATGTAACACACCCAGGGAAGAGCAGACTGACCCCACTCTGTGAATGTAACACACCCAGGGAAAAGCAGACTGAACCCACCCTGTCATTGTAACACAGCCAAGGAAGTGCAGACTGACCCCACACTGTCAATGTAACTCATGCAGGGAAGAGCAGACTGACCGCACTCTGTCAATGTAACTCACGCAGAAAAGAGCAGACAGACCCCACTCTGTCAAAGTAACACGCCCAGGGAACAGCAGACTGACCCGACTCTGTAAATGCAACAGGCCGAGGGAAGAGCAGACTGACCCCACTCTGTCAATGTAACCCACCTCGGAGAGAGCAGACTGACCCAACTCCGTCACTGTAACACACCTACAGAAGTGCAGACAGACCCCACTCTGTCAATGTAACACACCCAGTGAAGAGCAGACTGACACCACTCTGTCAATGTAACACACCCAGGGAAGAGCAGACTGACCCCACTCTTACAATGTAACACACCCAGGGAAGAGCAGACTGACCCCACTCTGTCAATGCAACACACCCAGGGAAGAGCAGACTGACCCCACTCTGTCAATGTAACACACCCAGGGAAAAGCAGACTGAACCCACCCTGTCATTGTAACACAGCCAAGGAAGTGCAGACCGACTCCACTCTGTCAATGTGACACACCCATGGAAAAGCAGACTAAACCAACTCTGTCAATGTAACACACCCAGGGAAGTGCAGACTGACCCCACACTGTCAATGTAACTCATGCAGGGAAGAGCAGACTGACCGCACTCTGTCAATGTAACTCACACAGAAAAGAGCAGGCTGACCCCCACTCTGTCAAAGTAACATGCCCAGGGAACAGCAGACTGACCCGACTCTGTCAATGTAACACACCCAGGGAAGAGCAGACTGACCTCACTCTTACAATGTAACACACCCAGGGAAGAGCAGACTGACCCCACTCTGTCAATGCAACACACCCAGGGAAGAGCAGACTGACCCCACTCTGTCAATGTAACACTCCCAGGGAAGTGCAGACTGACCCCACTCTGTCAATGTAACTCATGCAGGGAAGAGCAGACTGACCGCACTCTGTCAATGTAACTCACGCAGAAAAGAGCAGACTGACCCCCACTCTGTCAAGGTAACACGCCCAGGGAACAGCAGACAGACCCCACTCTGTCAATGCAACAGGCCGAGGGAAGAGCAGACTGACCCCACTCTGTCAATGTAACCCACCTCGGAGAGAGCAGACTGACCCAACTCCGTCACTGTAACACACCTAGGGAAGTGCAGACAGACACCACTCTGTCAAAGTAACAGACCTAGGGAAGTGCAGACAGACCCCACTCTGTAAATGTAACCCACCTCGGAGAGAGCAGACTGACCCAACTCTGTCACTGTAACACACCTAGGGAAGTGCAGACAGACCCCACTCTGTCAATGTAACACACGAAGGAAAGAGCAGACTGACCCCACTCTGTCAATGAAACACACCCAGGGAAGTGCAGACTGACCCCACTCTGTCAATGTAACACATGCTGGGAAGAGCAGACTGACCCCACTCTGTCAATGTAACACACACAGGGAAGAGCAGACTGACCCCACGTTGTCAATGTAACACACCCAGGGAAGAGCAGACTGACCCCACTCTGTCAATGTAACACACCCAGAGAAGAGCAGACTGACCCAACACTGTCATTGTAACACACCCAGGGAAGAGCAGACTGACCCCACTCTGTCAAAGTAACACACCCAGGAAAGAGCAGACTGACCCCACTCTGTCAATGTAACACACCCAGGGAAGAGCAGACTGACCCCACTCTGTCAATGTAACACACCCAGGGAAGAGCAGACTGACCCCACTCTGTGAATGTAACACACCCAGGGAAAAGCAGACTGAACCCACCCTGTCATTGTAACACAGCCAAGGAAGTGCAGACTGACCCCACACTGTCAATGTAACTCATGCAGGGAAGAGCAGACTGACCGCACTCTGTCAATGTAACTCACACAGAAAAGAGCAGACAGACCCCACTCTGTCAAAGTAACACGCCCAGGGAACAGCAGACTGACCCGACTCTGTAAATGCAACAGGCCGAGGGAAGAGCAGACTGACCACACTCTGTCAATGTAACCCACCTCGGAGAGAGCAGACTGACCCAACTCCGTCACTGTAACACACCTACAGAAGTGCAGACAGACCCCACTCTGTCAATGTAACACACCCAGTGAAGAGCAGACTGACACCACTCTGTCAATGTAACACACCCAGGGAAGAGCAGACTGACCCCACTCTTACAATGTAACACACCCAGGGAAGAGCAGACTGACCCCACTCTGTCAATGCAACACACCTCGGAGAGAGCAGACTGACCCAACTCCGTCACTGTAACACACCTAGGGAAGTGCAGACAGACCCCACTCTGTCAATGTAACACACCCAGTGAAGAGCAGACTGACACCACTCTGTCAATGTAACACACCCAGGGAAGAGCAGACTGACCCCACTCTTACAATGTAACACACGCAGGAAAGAGCAGACTGACCCCACTCTGTCAATGAAACACACCCAGGGAAGTGCAGACTGACCCCACTCTGTCAATGTAACACATGCTGGGAAGAGCAGACTGACCCCACGTTGTCAATGTAACACACCCAGGGAAGAGCAGACTGACCCCACTCTGTCAATGTAACCCACCTCGGAGAGAGCAGACTGACCCAACTCTGTCACTGTAACACACCTAGGGAAGTGCAGACTGACCCCACTCTGTCAATGTAACACACGCAGGAAAGAGCAGACTGACCCCACTCTGTCAATGAAACACACCCAGGGAAGTGCAGACTGACCCCACTCTGTCAATGTAACACATGCTGGGAAGAGCAGACTGACCCCACTCTGTCAATGTAACACACACAGGGAAGAGCAGACTGACCCCACGTTGTCAATGTAACACACCCAGGGAAGAGCAGACTGACCCCACTCTGTCAATGTAACACACCCAGAGAAGAGCAGACTGACCCAACACTGTCAGTGTAACACACCCAGGGAAGAGCAGACTGACCCCACTCTGTCAAAGTAACACACCCAGGAAAGAGCAGACTGACCCCACTCTGTCAATGTAACACACCCAGGGAAGAGCAGACTGACCGCACTCTGTCAATGTAACACACCCAGGGAAAAGCAGACTAAACCAACTCTGTCAAAGTAACACACCCAGGGAAGTGCAGACTGACCCCACTCTGTCAATGTTACACACCCAGGGAAGAGCAGACTGACCCCACTCTGTCAATGTAACACACCCAGGGAGGAGCAGACTGACCCCACTCTGTCAATGTAAAACACCCAGGGAAAAGTAGACTGAACCCACCCTGTCAATGTAACACACCCAGGGAAGTGTAGACTGACCCCACTCTGTCAATGTAACTCATGCAGGGAATAGCAGACTGACCGCACTCTGTCAATGTAACTCACACGGAAAAGAGCAGACTGACCCCCACTCTGTCAATGTAACACGCCCAGGGAACAGCAGACAGACCCCACTCTGTCAATGCAACAGGCCGAGGGAAGAGCAGACTGACCCCACTCTGTCAATGTAACCCACCTCGGAGAGAGCAGACTGACCCAACTCCGTCACTGTAACACACCTAGGGAAGTGCAGACAGACCCCACTCTGTCAAAGTAACAGACCGAGGGAAGTGCAGACAGACCCCACTCTGTCAATGTAACACACCCAGTGAAGAGCAGACTGACCCCACTCTGTCAATGTAACCCACCTCGGAGAGATCAGACTGACCCAACTCTGTCACTGTAACACACCTAGGGAAGTGCAGACAGACCCCACTCTGTCAATGTAACACACGCAGGAAAGAGCAGACTGACCCCACTCTGTCAATGAAACACACCCAGGGAAGTGCAGACTGACCCCACTCTGTCAATGTAACACATGCAGGGAAGAGCAGACTGACCGCACTCTGTCAATGTAACTCACGCAGAAAAGAGCAGACTGTCCCTCACTCTGTCAATGCAACACGCCCAGGGAACAGCAGACAGACCCCAATCTGTCAATGTAACACACCCAGTGAAGAGCAGCCTGACCCCACTCTGTCAATGTCACCCACCTCGGAGAGAGCAGACTGACCCAACTCCGTCACTGTAACACACCTAGGGAAGTGCAGACAGACCCCACTCTGTCAATGTAACACACCCAGTGAAGAGCAGACTGACCACACTCGGTGAATGTAACACACCCAGGGAAGAGCAGACAGACCCCACTCTTACAATGTAACACACCCAGGGAAGAGCAGACTGACCCCACTCTGTCAATGTAACACACCCAGGGAAGAGCAGACTGACCCCACTCTGTCAGTGTAACACACCCAGGGAAGAGCACACTGACCCCACTCTGTCAGTGTAACACACCCAGGGAAGAGCAGACTGACCCCACTCTGTCAATGTAACACACACAGGGAAGAGCAGACTGACCCCACTCTGTCAATGTAACATACCCAGGTAGGAGCAGACTGACCACACTCTGTCAATGTAACACACCCAAGGAAGAGCAGACTGACCCCACTCTGTCAATGTAACACATCCAGGAAAGAGCAGACTGACCCCACTCTGTCAATGTAACACACCCAGGGAAGAGCAGACTGACCCCACTCTGTCAATGTAACACACCCAGGGAAGAGCAGACTGACCCCACTCTGTGAATGTAACACACCCAGGGAAAAGCAGACTGAACCCACCCTGTCATTGTAACACAGCCAAGGAAGTGCAGACTGACCCCACACTGTCAATGTAACTCATGCAGGGAAGAGCAGACTGACCGCACTCTGTCAATGTAACTCACACAGAAAAGAGCAGACAGACCCCACTCTGTCAAAGTAACACGCCCAGGGAACAGCAGACTGACCCGACTCTGTAAATGCAACAGGCCGAGGGAAGAGCAGACTGACCCCACTCTGTCAATGTAACCCACCTCGGAGAGAGCAGACTGACCCAACTCCGTCACTGTAACACACCTACAGAAGTGCAGACAGACCCCACTCTGTCAATGTAACACACCCAGTGAAGAGCAGACTGACACCACTCTGTCAATGTAACACACCCAGGGAAGAGCAGACTGACCCCACTCTTACAATGTAACACACCCAGGGAAGAGCAGACTGACCCCACTCTGTCAATGCAACACACCCAGGGAAGAGCAGACTGACCCCACTCTGTCAATGTAACACACCCAGGGAAAAGCAGACTGAACCCACCCTTTCATTGTAACACAGCCAAGGAAGTGCAGACCGACTCCACTCTGTCAATGTGACACACCCATGGAAAAGCAGACTAAACCAACTCTGTCAATGTAACACACCCAGGGAAGTGCAGACTGACCCCACACTGTCAATGTAACTCATGCAGGGAAGAGCAGACTGACCGCACTCTGTCAATGTAACTCACACAGAAAAGAGCAGGCTGACCCCCACTCTGTCAAAGTAACATGCCCAGGGAACAGCAGACTGACCCGACTCTGTCAATGTAACACACCCAGGGAAGAGCAGACTGACCTCACTCTTACAATGTAACACACCCAGGGAAGAGCATACTGACCCCACTCTGTCAATGCAACACACCCAGGGAAGAGCAGACTGACCCCACTCTGTCAATGTAACACTCCCAGGGAAGTGCAGACTGACCCCACTCTGTCAATGTAACTCACGCAGAAAAGAGCAGACTGACCCCCACTCTGTCAATGTAACACGCCCAGGGAACAGCAGACAGACCCCACTCTGTCAATGCAACAGGCCGAGGGAAGAGCAGACTGACCCCACTCTGTCAATGTAACCCACCTCGGAGAGAGCAGACTGACCCAACTCCGTCACTGTAACACACCTAGGGAAGTGCAGACAGACCCCACTCTGTCAAAGTAACAGACCTAGGGAAGTGCAGACAGACCCCACTCTGTAAATGTAACCCACCTCGGAGAGAGCAGACTGACCCAACTCTGTCACTGTAACACACCTAGGGAAGTGCAGACAGACCCCACTCTGTCAATGTAACACACGCAGGAAAGAGCAGACTGACCCCACTCTGTCAATGAAACACACCCAGGGAAGTGCAGACTGACCCCACTCTGTCAATGTAACACATGCTGGGAAGAGCAGACTGACCCCACTCTGTCAATGTAACACACACAGGGAAGAGCAGACTGACCCCACGTTGTCAATGTAACACACCCAGGGAAGAGCAGACTGACCCCACTCTGTCAATGTAACACACCCAGAGAAGAGCACACTGACCCAACACTGTCAGTGTAACACACCCAGGGAAGAGCAGACTGACCCCACTCTGTCAAAGTAACACACCCAGGAAAGAGCAGACTGACCCCACTCTGTCAATGTAACACACCCAGGGAAGAGCAGACTGACCCCACTCTGTCAATGTAACACACCCAGGGAAGAGCAGACTGACCCCACTCTGTGAATGTAACACACCCAGGGAAAAGCAGACTGAACCCACCCTGTCATTGTAACACAGCCAAGGAAGTGCAGACTGACCCCACACTGTCAATGTAACTCATGCAGGGAAGAGCAGACTGACCGCACTCTGTCAATGTAACTCACACAGAAAAGAGCAGACAGACCCCACTCTGTCAAAGTAACACGCCCAGGGAACAGCAGACTGACCCGACTCTGTAAATGCAACAGGCCGAGGGAAGAGCAGACTGACCCCACTCTGTCAATGTAACCCACCTCGGAGAGAGCAGACTGACCCAACTCCGTCACTGTAACACACCTACAGAAGTGCAGACAGACCCCACTCTGTCAATGTAACACACCCAGTGAAGAGCAGACTGACACCACTCTGTCAATGTAACACACCCAGGGAAGAGCAGACTGACCCCACTCTTACAATGTAACACACCCAGGGAAGAGCAGACTGACCCCACTCTGTCAATGCAACACACCCAGGGAAGAGCAGACTGACCCCACTCTGTCAATGTAACACACCCAGGGAAAAGCAGACTGAACCCACCCTGTCATTGTAACACAGCCAAGGAAGTGCAGACCGACTCCACTCTGTCAATGTGACACACCCATGGAAAAGCAGACTAAACCAACTCTGTCAATGTAACACACCCAGGGAAGTGCAGACTGACCCCACACTGTCAATGTAACTCATGCAGGGAAGAGCAGACTGACCGCACTCTGTCAATGTAACTCACACAGAAAAGAGCAGGCTGACCCCCACTCTGTCAAAGTAACATGCCCAGGGAACAGCAGACTGACCCGACTCTGTCAATGTAACACACCCAGGGAAGAGCAGACTGACCTCACTCTTACAATGTAACACACCCAGGGAAGAGCATACTGACCCCACTCTGTCAATGCAACACACCCAGGGAAGAGCAGACTGACCCCACTCTGTCAATGTAACACTCCCAGGGAAGTGCAGACTGACCCCACTCTGTCAATGTAACTCATGCAGGGAAGAGCAGACTGACCGCACTCTGTCAATGTAACTCACGCAGAAAAGAGCAGACTGACCCCCACTCTGTCAATGTAACACGCCCAGGGAACAGCAGACAGACCCCACTCTGTCAATGCAACAGGCCGAGGGAAGAGCAGACTGACCCCACTCTGTCAATGTAACCCACCTCGGAGAGAGCAGACTGACCCAACTCCGTCACTGTAACACACCTAGGGAAGTGCAGACAGACCCCACTCTGTCAAAGTAACAGACCTAGGGAAGTGCAGACAGACCCCACTCTGTAAATGTAACCCACCTCGGAGAGAGCAGACTGACCCAACTCTGTCACTGTAACACACCCAGTAAAGAGCAGACTGACCCCACTCTGTCAATGTAACACACCCAGGGAAGAGCAGACTCAACCCTCTCTGTCAATGTAACACACCCAGGGAAGAGCAGAGTGACCCCACTTTGATAATGTAACACACCTAGGGAAGAGCAGACTGACCCCACTCTGTCAGTGTAACACACCCAGGGAAGAGCAGACTGACCCCACTCTGTCAGTGTAACACACCCAGGGAAGAGCAGACTGACCTCACTCTGTCAATGTAACACGCCCAGGGAACAGCAGACAGACCCCACTCTGTCAATGCAACAGGCCGAGGGAAGAGCAGACTGACCCCACTCTGTCAATGTAACCCACCTCGGAGAGAGCAGACTGACCCAACTCCGTCACTGTAACACACCTAGGGAAGTGCAGACAGACCCCACTCTGTCAAAGTAACAGACCTAGGGAAGTGCAGGAAGACCCCACTCTGTAAATGTAACCCACCTCGGAGAGAGCAGACTGACCCAACTCTGTCACTGTAACACACCCAGTAAAGAGCAGACTGACCCCACTCTGTCAATGTAACACACCCAGGGAAGAGAAGACTGACCCCACTCTATCAGTGTTACACACGCAGGGAAGAGCAGACTGACCTCACTCTGTCAATGTTGCCCACCCAGGGAAGAGCAGACTGACAGCACTCTGTCAATGTAACACATCGAGGGAAGAGCAGACTGACCTCACGCTGTCAATGTAACACACCCAGGGAAGAGCAGACTAACCCCACTCTGTCAATGTAACACACTAAGGGAAGAGCAGACTGACCTCACTCTGTCAATGTAACACACCCAGGGAAGAGCAGACTAACCCCACTCTGTCAATGTAACCCACCCATGGAAAAGCAGACTGACCCCACTCTGTCAATGTAACACACCCAGGGAAGAGCAGACTCAACCCTCTCTGTCAATGTAACACACCCAGGGAAGAGCAGAGTGACCCCACTTTGATAATGTAACACACCTAGGGAAGAGCAGACTGACCCCACTCTGTCAATGTAACATACCCAGGGAAGAGCAGACTGACCTCACTCTGTCAATGTAACACACCCAGGGAAGAGCAGACTGAAACCACTCTGTCACTGTAACACACCCAGGGAAGAGCAGATTGACCCCACTCTGTCAATGTAACTAACCCAGCGAAGAGCAGACTGACCCCACTCTGTCAATGTAACCCACCCAGGGAAGAGCAGACTGACCCCACCCTGTCAATGTAACACACCCAGGGAAGAGCAGACTGACCCCACTCTGTCTATGTAACCCACCCAGGGAAGAGCAGACTGACCTCACTCTGTCAGTGTAACACACCCAGGGAAGAGCAGACTGACCTCACTCTGTCAATGTAACACACCCAGGGAAGATCAGACTGAACTCACTCTGTCAATGTAACACACCCAGGGAAGAGCAGACTGAACCCACTCTGTCAATGTAACACACCCAGGGAAGAGCAGATTGACCCCACTCTGTCAATGTAACAAACCCAGCGAAGAGCAGACTGACCCCACTCTGTTAATGTAACACACCCAGGGAAGAGCAGACTGACCCCACTCTGTCAATGTAACACACCCAGGGAAGAGCTGACTGACCCCACTCTGTCAATGTAAGACACCCAGGGAAATGCAGACTGACCCCACTCTGTCAATGTAACACACCCAGGGAAGAGCAGACTGACCCCACTCTGTCAATGTAACACACCCAGGGAAGAGCAGACTGACCCCACTCTGTCAATGTAACCCACCCAGGGAAGAGCAGACTGACCGCACTCTGTCAATGTGACACACCCAGGGTAGAGCAGACTGACCTCACTCTGTCAATGTAACACACGTAGGGAAGAGCAGACTGACCCCACTCTGTCAATGTAACCCACCCAGGGAAGAGCAGACTGACCGCTCTCTGTCTATGTAACACCCCCAGGTAAGGGCAGATTGACCGCTCTCTGTCAATGTAACACACCCAGGGAAGAGCAGACTGACCCCACTTTGACAATGTAACAAACCCAGGGAAGAGCAGACTCAACCCACTCTGTCAATGTAACCCACCCAGGAAAGATCAGACTGACCGCTCTCTGTCTATGTAACACACTCAGGGAAGGGCAGACTGACTGCTCTCTGTCAATGTAACACACACAGGTAAGAGCAGACTGACCCCACCCTGTCAATGTAACACACCCAGGAAAGAGCAGACTGACCACACCCTGTCTATGTAATCCACCCAGGGAAGGGCAGACTGTCCTCACTCTGTCAATGTAACACACCCAGGGAAGAGCAAACTGACCCCACTCTGTCTATGTAACCCACCCAGGGAAGGGCAGACTGACCCCACTCTGTCAGTGTAACACATCCAGGGAAGAGCAGACTGACCCCACTCTCACTGTAACACACCCAGGGAAGAGCAGACTGACCACACTCTGTCACTGTAACACACCCAGGGAATAGCAGACTGACCCCACTCTGTCAATGTATCACACCCAGGGAAGAGCATACTGACCCCACTCTGCCACTGTAACACACCCATGGAAGAGCAGACTGACCCCACTCTCTCAATGTAACCCACCCAGGGAATAGCAGACTGACCACACTCTTTCAATGTAACACACCCAGGGAAGAGCAGACTGACCCCACTCTGTCAATGTAACACATCCTGGGAAGAGTAGACTGACCCCACCCTGTCAATGTAACACACCCAGGGAAGAGCAGACTGACCCCACTCTGTCTATGTAACCCACCCAGGGAAGGGCAGACTAACCCCACTCTGTCAGTGTAACACATCCAGGGAAGAGCAGACTGACCCCACTCTGTCAATGTAACACATCCTGGGAAGAGTAGACTGACCCCACCCTGTCAATGTAACACACCCAGGGAAGAGCAGACTGACCCCACTCTGTCTATGTAACCCACCCAGGGAAGGGCAGACTAACCCCACTCTGTCAGTGTAACACATCCAGGGATGAGCAGACTGACCCCACTCTCACTGTAACACACCCAGCGAAGAGCAGACTGACCCCACACTGTCACTGTAACACACCCAGGGAAGAGCAGACTGACCCCACTCTGTCACTGTAACACACCCAGGGAATAGCAGACTGACCCCACTCTGTCAATGTATCACACCCAGGGAAGAGCATACTGACCCCACTCTGTCACTGTAACACACCCAGGGAAGAGCAGACTGACCCCACTCTGTCAATGTAACACATCCAGGGAAGAGCAGACTGACCCCACTCTCTCAATGTAACCCACCCAGGGAATAGCAGACTGACCCCACTCTTTCAATGTAACACACCCAGGGAAGAGCAGACTGACCTCACTCTGTCAATGTTACACACCCAGGGAAGAGCAGACTGACCCCACTCTGTCAATGTAACCCACCCAGGGAAGAGCAGACTGACCCCACTCTGTCAATATTACACACCCAGTAAAGAGCAGACTGACCCCACTCTGTCAATGTAACACACCCAGGGAAGAGAAGACTGACCCCACTCTATCAGTGTTACACACGCAGGGAAGAGCAGACTGACCTCACTCTGTCAATGTTGCCCACCCAGGGAAGAGCAGACTGACAGCACTCTGCCAAACGAACTCACACATTCAAGAGCCGATGACCCAACAGATGTCCTGGTGGCCGTGTCAATCCAGGTGTTATGCTTTGGAATACATTGTCTGAATTTATGGGATAGACCGGATTAATCCAGGGGTTAGGATCTGGAACGCAGTGTATCAGATTTTGGGATAGGCTGGATTACTTCAGTAGTTAGAGTTTGGAACGCAGTGGTTGAGAGAGTGGGATAAGTCGGATTAATCCAGAGGTAAGTGTCTGGAATACAGTGCCTGAGATTGTGGAATAGGCTGTATTAATCCAGGTGTTAGGGTCTGGACTACAGTGTCTGAGAGTGTGGGGAGGCCTGGTCAATCCAGGGGTTAGGGTCTGGAACACAATGTCTGAGCGTGAGGGATAGGCCGGATTAATCCACGGGTTTGGGTCTGGAACAATGTTCCTGAGAGTGTGGGGAGGCCGGGATAATCCAGGATTTAGTGTTTGGAACTCAGTGTCTAGGAGTGTGGGATTGGCCGGATTAATCCGGGGATTAGGATCTGGAACAAACTGCTTTAGAGTGTGGGGAGGCCGGGATAATCCAGGATTTAGTGTCTAGAACTCAGTGTCTGAGAGTGTGGAATAGGCCGGGTCATTCCAATGGTCAGTGTCTGGAACACAGTGTCTGAGAGTGTGGGATAGGCCGGATTACTCCAGGAATTAGAGTCTGGAACAAAGTGCCTGAGAGTGTGTATTGGCTTGATTAATCCATGGGTTAGGGACTGGAACACAGTGTCAGAGAGTTTGGGGTGGCCGGGTCCATCCAGGGATTAGGGTTTGGAATACATTGTCTGAGTTTATGGGATAGACCAGATTAATCCAGGGTTTAGGGTCTGGAATAGTGTGTGAGTGTGGGATAGGCCGGAATATTCCAGTAGTTAGGGTCTGGAACGCAGTGCTTGAGAGAGTGGGATAAATTGGATTCATCCAGGGGTAAGTGTCTGGAGTAGAGTGCCTGAGAGTGTGGGATAGGCTGGATTAATCCAGGGGTAAGTGTCTGGAATAGAGTACCTGAGAGTGTGGGATAGGCCAGATTAATCCAGGGATTAGGGTCTGGAACAATGTTCCTGAGAGTGTGGGGAGGCCAGGATAATCCAGGATTTAGTGTTTGGAACTCAGTGTCCGGGAGTGTGGGATAGGCTGGATTAATCCATGGGTTAGGGTCTGGAACGCAGTGTCTGAGAGTATAGGATAGGCCGGATTAATCCAGGGATTAGGGTCTGGAACACAATGTCTGAGCGTGAGGGATAAACCGGATTAATCCAGGGGTTAGGGTCTGGAACCCTGCATTTGAGAGTGTGGGATAGGCTGGATTAATGCAGGTGTTAGGGTCTGGAACACAGTGCCTGAGAGTGTGGGATTGGCCGGATTAATCCAGGGTTTAGGGTCTGGAACACAGTGTCTGAGAGTGTAGGGTAAACTGGATTAATCCAGGGGTTAGTGTGTGTAATATAATGTCTGAGAGTGTGGAGTAGGCCAGAATAATCCAGGGGTTAGGGTCTGGAACACATTGTCTGAGTTTATGGGATAGACCGGATTAATCCAAGGGTAAGGGTCTGGAACACAGTGTCTGAGAGTTTGGGATGGCTGGGTCAATCCAGTGGTTTGGGTCTGGAACACGGTGTGTGAGTGTGGGATAGGCCGGATTATTCCAGGAGTTACGGTCTGGAACGCAGTGCTTGAGAGTGTGGAATAGGTCAGACTAATCCAGGGGTTAGTGTCTGGAATACAGTGCCTGAGAGTGTGGGATAGGCCGGATTATTCCAGCGGTTTGGGTCTGGAATACAGTGTCTGCGGGAGTAGGATAGGCCGGATTAATCCAGGGGGTAGGGTCTGGTACAAAGTGCCGGAAAGTGTGGGGAAGGCCGATTTAATCCCAGCGCTAGAGTCTGGAACAAAGTGTCTGGGTGTGTGGGATAGGCCGGATTAATCCAGGTATTAGGGTCTGGAACACAGTGTCTGAGAGTGTGGGATAGTCTGGATTATTCCAGGGGTTAGGGTCTGGAACACAGTGTCTGAGAGTGTGGGATATGCCGGATTATTCCAGCGGTTTGGGTCTGGAATACAGTGTCTGTGGGAGTAGGATAGGCCGGATTCATCCAGGGGTTAGGGTCTGGTACAAAGTGCTGGAAAGTGTGGGGAAGGCCGATTCAATCCCGGGGTTAGAGTCTGGAACAAAGTGCCTGAGAGTGTGGGGAGGCCGGAATAATCCAGGATTTAGGGTCTGGAACAGTGTCTGAGAGTGTGGGATAGGCGAGGTCAATCCAATGGTTAGTGTCTGGAACACAGTCCCTGAGACTGTGGGATAGGCCGGATTAATCCAGGGGTTAGAGTCTGCATCACAGTGCCTCAGAGTGTGGAATGGGCCGGATTAATCCTGGGTTTAGGGTCTCGAACACAGTGCCTGAGAGTCTGGGGGAGGCCAGAATAATCCATGGGTTAGGGTCTGAAACATAGTGTCTGAGAGTCTGGGGGAGGCCGGGTCAATCCAGGGGTTAGGGTCTGGAACACAGTCCCTGAGACTGTGGGTTAGGCTGGATTAATCCATGGGTTAGGGACTGGAACACAGTGTCAGAGAGTGTGGGATAGGCCGGGTTAATCCAGGAATTAGGGTCTGGAACACAGTCCCTGAGAGTGTGTATTGGCCGGATTAATACATGGGTTAGGGACTGGAACACAGTGTCAGAGAGTTTGGGGTGGCCGGGTCAATCCAGTGGTTCAGGTCTGGAACACAGTGTGTGAATGTGGGATGGGCTGGAATATTCTAGGAGTTAGGACCTGGAACACAGGGTTTGAGACTGTGGGATAGGTCGGATTAATCGAGGGGTAAGTGTCTGGAATACAGTACCTGAGATTGTGGGATAGGCCGGATTAATCCAGGGGTTAGGGTATGGAACACATTGACTGAGAGTGTTTGGACACCGGATTAAACCAGGGGTTAGGGTCTGGAACACAGTGCCCGAGAGTGTGGGATAGGCCGGATTAATCCAGGGATTAGAGTCTGGAACACAGTGTCTGAGAGTGTGGGATAGGCCGGATTAATCTAGGGGTAAGTGTCTGGAATACAATGCCTGAGAGTGTGGGATAGGCCGGATTAATCCAGGGGTTAGGGTATGGAACACATTGACTGAGAGTGTGGGATAGGTTGGATTAATCCAGGGGTTAGGGTCTGGAACACAAATACTGGATTAGTGGTGCTGGAAGAGCACAGCAGTTCAGGCAGCATCCAACGAGCACTGCTGTGCTCTTCCAGCACCACTAATCCAGTATTTCATTTTCAGCATCTGCAGTCATTGTTTTTACCTCTGGAACACAAAGTCTGAGTGTGAGGGATAGGCCAGATTATTCCAGGTGTTAAGGTCTGCAACACAGCATTTGAGAGTGTGTGATAGGCTGGATTAATCCAGGGGTTAGGGTCTGGAACACAATGTCTGAGAGTGTGGGATAGGTCAGATTAATCCAGCCGTTTGGGTCCGGAATACAGTGTCTGCGGGAGTAGGAAAAGCCGGATTAATCCAGGGGTTAGGGTCTGGTACAAAGTGTCTGGGAGTGTAGGATAGGCCAGATTAATCCATGTATTAGGGTCTGGAACACAGTGTCTGAGAGTGTGGGATAGGCCAGATAAATCCAGGGGTTAGGGTATGGAACACATTGACTGAGAGTGTGGGATAGGTTGGATTAATCCAGGGGTTAGGGTCTGGAACACAGTGCCTGAGAGTGTGGAATGGGCCAGATTAATCCTGGGTTTAGGGTCTCGAACACAGTGCCTGAGAGTCTGGGGGAGGCCAGAAAAATCCAGGGGTTAGGTTCTGAAACACAGTGTCTGAGAGTGTGATGGAGGCCGGGTCAATCCAGGGGTTAGAGTCTGGAATGCAGTGTCAGAGAGTGTGGGGAAGGCCGATTCAATCCCAGGTTTAGAGTCTGGAACAAAGTGACTGGGAGTGTGGGATTGGCCAGATTAATCCAGGCATTAGGGTCTGGAACACAGTATCTGAGAGTGTGGGATAGGCCGGATTAATCCAGGGGTTAGTGTCTGGAACAAAGTGTCTGAGAGTGTGGGATAGGCTGGATTAATCCAGGAGTTAGGGTGTGGCACAAAGTGCCGGAGACTGTGGGATAGGCCGGATTAATACACGGGTTAGGGTCTGGAATAATGTGCCTGAGATTGTGTGGAGGCCAGAATAATCCAGGATTTAGGGTCTGGAGCTCAGTATCTGAGAGTGTGGAATATACTGGATCAATCCATTGGTTAGTGTCTGGAACACAGTGGCTGAGAGTGTGGGGTAGGCCGGATTAATCCAGGGGTTAGGCTCTGGAACACAGTGCGTGAGATTGTAGGATAGGCCGGATTAATCCAGGGGTTAGGGTCTGGAACACAGTGTCTGAGAGTGTACGATAGACTGGATTAATCCAGGGGTTAGTGTGTGGAATACATTGTCTGAGAGTGTGGGATAGGCCAGATTAATCCAGGATTTAGGGTCTTGAACACAGTGTCTGAGAGAGTGGGGAGGCCGGTTCAATGCATGGGTTAGGTTCTGGAACAAAGTGCCTAAGCGTGTGGGATAGGCCGGATTAATCCAGGGGTTAGGGTCTGGAACAAAGCACCTGAGAGTGTGGTATAGGCCAGAATAATACAGGGGTTAGGGTCTGGAACACAGTGTCTGAGTGTGGGATAGGTCGGATTAATCCAGGGGTTAGGGTCTGGAACACAGTGTCTGAGAGTGTGGGATAGGCTGGATTAATCCAGGGGTTAGGGTCTGGAACACAGGGCCTGAGAGTGTGGGATAGGCCGGATTAATCCAGGGGTTAGGGTCTGGAACACAGGGCCTGAGAGTGTGGGGGAGGCCGGATTAAACCTGGGTTTAGGGTCTGGAACACAGTGTCTGAGAGTGTGGTATAGGCCAGATTAATACAGGATTTGGGTCTGGAACAAAGTGTCTGAGAGTGTGGGGTAGTGCGGGTCAATTCAATGTTTAGAGTCTGGAATACAGTGTCTAAGAGTGTGGGATAGGCTGGATTAATCCAGGAGTTAGGGTCTGGAACACAGTGTCTGAGAGTGAGGGATAGGCTGTAAACATCCTGGGGTTAGGGTCTGGAACACAGTGCCTGAGAATGTGAGATAGGCCGGATTAATGCAGGGGTTAGGGTCTGGAACACAGTGCCTGAGAGTGTCAGTTAGTCCGGGTCAATCCAGTGGTTAGAGTCTGGACCACAGTGTCAGAA
Source organism: Chiloscyllium punctatum (assembly GCF_047496795.1). Lineage (NCBI taxonomy): Eukaryota > Metazoa > Chordata > Chondrichthyes > Orectolobiformes > Hemiscylliidae > Chiloscyllium > Chiloscyllium punctatum. Next base: position 25,485 of record NW_027310214.1, on the reverse strand, counting down.
ATTGTGGGATAGACCGGGTTAATCCAGGGGTTAGGGTCTGGAACACAGGGCCTGAGAGTGTGGGATAGGCCAGATTAATCCAGCGGTTTGGGTTCAGAATACAGTGTCTGCGGGAGTAGGATAGGCCGGATTAATCCAGGTGTAAAAGTTTGGTACAAAGTGTCAGAAAGTGTGAGGAAGGCCGATTCAATCCCAAGGTTAGAGTCTGGAACAAAGTACCTGGGAGTGTGGGATAGGCTGGATTAATCCAGGCATTAGGGTCTGGAACACAGTGTCTGAGAGTGTGGGATAGGCCGGATTAATCCAGAGGTTAGGTTCTGGAACAAAGTGACTGAGAATGTGGGGAGATTGGAATAATCCAGCATTTAGGATCTGGAACACAGTGTCTGAGCGTGTGGGAAAGGCCGGATTAATCCAGGTGTTCGGCTCTGGAACACTGTGTCTGAGAGTGTGGGGTAGTCCGGGTCAATTCAATGATTAGGGTCTGGAACACAGTGTCTACGAGTGTGGCACAGGCTGGAAAAATCCAGGGGTTAGGGTCTGGAACGCAATGTCTGAGAGTGTGGGATAGGCCGGATTAATCCAGGGGTTAGGCTCTGGAACACAGGGCCTCAGAGTGTGGTATAGGCCAGATTAATCCAGGGGTTAGGGTCTGGAACACAGTGTCGGAGAGTGTGGGATAGGCCGGATAAATCCAGGGGTTAGGATCTGGAACAAAGTGCCTAAGAGTGTGAGGGAGGCCAGGTCAATCCAGTGGTTAGGGTCTGGAACACAGGGCCAGAGTGTGTGGGGTAGTCCCGATTAATCCAGGGGTTAGGGTCTGGAACACAGTGTCAGAAAGTGTGGGATATGCCGGAATAATCCAGCGGTTTGGGTCCGGGATACAGTGTCTGAGGGAGTAGGATAGGCCGGATTAATCCAGGCGCTAGGGACTGGTACAAAGTGCCAGAAAGTGTAGGGAAGGCCGATTCAATCCCAGGGTTAGAGTCTGGAACAAAGTGTCTGGGAGTGTAGGATAGGCAGGATTAATCCAGTGGTTAGGATCTGGAAGACAGTGCCTGAGAGTGTGGGACAGGCCTGTTTAATCCAGAGGTTAGGGTCTGGAACACAGTGCCTGAGAGTATGGGGTGGCCGGAATAATCCAGGATTTAGTGTCAGGAACACAGTCCCTGAGAATGTGGGATAGGCCGGATTAATCAGGGGTTATGTCTGCATCACAGTGCCTCAGAGTGTGGGATAGGACGGATTACTCCAGGAATTCGGGTCTGGAACACAGTGTCTGAGAGTGTGTATTGGCCAGTTTAAACCATGGGTTAGGGACTGGAACACAGTGTCAGAGAGTTTGGGGTGGCCAGGTCAATCCAGCGGTTAAGGTCTGGAACAGAGTGTCAGAGAGTTTGGGGTGGCCGGGTCAATCCAGGGGTTAGGGTCGGGAACACAGTGTCAGAGAGTTTGGGGTGGCCGGATTAATCCTGGGTTTAGGGTCTGGAACACTGTGTCTGAGAGTGTGGGATAGGCTGAGTCAATTCAATGGTTAGGGTCTGGAACACAGTGTCTACGAGTGTGGCACAGGCTGGAAAAATCCAGGGGTTAGGGTCTGGAACGCAATGACTGAGAGTTGGGATAGGCCGGATTAATTCAGGGGTTAGGCTCTGGAACACAGTGTCTGAGAGTGTGGGAAAGGATGGAAAAATCCAAGGGTTAGGGTCTGGAACAAAGTGCCTGAGAGTGTGGGATAGGCCAGATTAATCCAGGGGTTAGGGTCTGGAACACAGTGTTTGAGAGTGTGGTATAGGCCAGATTAATCTAGGGGTTCGGATCTGGAACACAGTGTCTGAGAGTGTGGGATAGGCTGGGAAAATCCAGGGGTTAGGGTCTGGAACACAGTGCCTGAGTGTGTGAGATAGGCCAGATTAATCCAGGGGTTAGGGTCTGGAACACAGTGCCTGAGAATGTGGGGAGATTGAAATAATCCAGCATTTAGGGTCTGGAACACATTGTCTGAGCGTGTGGGAAAGGCCGGATTAATCCTGGGGTTAGGCTCTGGAACACAGGGCCTGAAAGTGTGGGGGAGGCTGGATTATTCCTGGGTTTAGCGTCTGGAATACTGTGTCTGAGAGTGTGGTATAGGCCAGATTAATCCAGGGGTTCGGGTCTGGAACAAAGTATCTGAGAGTGTGGGGTAGTGCGGGTCAATTCAAAGTTTAGGGTCTGGAACACAGAGCCTGAGAGTGTGGGAGAGGATGGAAAAACCCAGGGGTTAGGGTCTGGAACACAGTGCCTGAGAGTGTGGGATAGGCCGGATTAATCCAGGGGTTAGGATCTGGAACACAGTGTCTGAGAGTGTGGTATAGGCTGGATTAATCCAGTGGTTAAGGGTCTGGAATACAGTGTCAGAAAGTGACGGGGAGGCCGGATTAATCCAGGGGTTAGGGTCTGCAACACAGTGTCTGACGGTATGGGATAGTCTGGAAAAATCCAGAGTTTAGGGTCTGGAACACAGTGTCTGAGAGTGTGCGGTAGGCCGGATTAATCCAGGGGTTAGGGGCTTGAATACTGTGTCTGAGAGTGTGGGATAGGCCGGATTAATGCAGGGGTTAGGGTCTGGAACACAGTGTCTGAGAGTGTGGGGTAGGCTGGATTAATCCAGAGATTAGGGGCTGGAACACTGTGCCTCAGAGTGTGGGATAGGCCGGATTAATCCAGGGGTTAGGGTCCTCCTGTCTCTTTTTAGGTCTTTCCAGACTTCCTTGTAACCCTCAAGTGCCCTGAGTTTTCATATTTTGTCCTAACATAAGTCTTCTTCTTCCTCTTGACCAGGGATTCCACTTCCTTAGTAAACCACGGCTCACACATTCTATATCTTTGTCCCTGCCTGACAGGTACATACTTATTTAGGACACACAGGAGCTTTTCCTTGAATAAGCTCCACATTTCTAATGTCCTTATCCACTGCAGTTTCCTTCCCCATTCTATGCTTCCTAAATTCCTCAGAACTTGAAGCTCTCAATTACCTCCGCCTCAGCACCAATGACAGAGACCAGGGTCTGTCCTTCAGTCCACTTCCTGAAGTCAATGACCAGTTCCTTTGTCTTGCTGACATTGAGGGAGAGATTGCTGTCTTTACACCATACCACTAAGCTCTCTTTCCTGTACTCTGTCTCACCGTTGTTTGAGATCCTACCCACTATGGTGGTGTCTTTAGCTAATCTGTAAATGGAGTTGAAGCTGAATGTGGCCAGACAGACATGAGAGGTTAAGAAATATAGATGGGGACTGAGTACACAGCCTTGGAATTCACCAGTATTGTGGATTATCATAGAGGAGGTGTTCTCAACCATCCTTATTGATTCGGATCTGCAGGTCAGAAAGTTGAGGATCCAGTTGGAGAGGTGAGGAAAGAGTCCCAGGGCTCAGACTGTGTCGATGAGTCTTGTTGGCATTATGGTGATCATGGCAGAGCTAAAGTCAATATATAGGGGTCTGACGTAGATGTCCTTGTTATCCAGACATTCCAGGGATGAGTGAAGGGGAGGAAGATGGTGTCTGCATGGATCTGTTTCGATGGGAGGCCAATTATAGTGTACCAAGGCATTCTGGGAGGCTGGAGTTAATGTGTGCCATTCCTAACCTCTCAAAGCACTTCATAGATGGGTTCAGCCATGAGTGTATTAAATATGGGAGCAGGTTCGAGGGGCCGAATTCCTGACTCCAGCTCCTTTATCTTGTGTTTGTTTGTTCCTTACAGCACAGAGGGAGACATGTTACCGAATGGCCCTGGCAGTCAATGAAGATTCAAATACACAAAGTGGGTCAGTGTGACACTTGGTAAATGCCCGTTTTCTGGATAAGATGCGCTTAATTCCACACCAAAACTCCGACAGATTCTGAACAAGGCCACACACCTACAATTCAGTAGGAAAACCTGTCATGTGTATTCCTATCGTTTTTATTGGTTGAAGTTTGGAAAGTCAGACAGACGGCTGACATTTTTAATTATCTCAGGGCACTGACTTTAAACTGATTCTCGAATCCCATCTTAATCAATTGAAACATTGTAACATAGTTCTCCATATACTGCATTTGCAGTTTAATTTGTAAATTAACATTTCTATAATGCCGGAATGTATGAATGTATAAAGGCCCCTCTCCTGTGCTGACTGAATTCTAGACTCAAACTGAAGCCTTCTCTGTCCCTGCACCCAGATTAACATTGTACCATTTAGTTTAGATTGTCCCTTCTCTAACATCCAAAATACATCGGTTCACATCTCGCTTTATTTCATCTGCAGGAGGCTGAGAGATGATAATGTACAAAGTGTAAGGTGTGTTTTAATCTGTAAAGCAGGACAAATGTTTTCAGAAGTGTCAGTCAGTTAGCCATTTTAGGTTTGTTCACAGCAGCCATTTCATGTTAGCACAGCACTGACAGTGACTTTATAAACAGGGAAAGGCAGGAATGAGTGGGGACTTGGGAGTCCATGTGCAAGTGAACATTCCAGTGAGGTCACATGTGATAGTATTCTGCTGTTATTGCAACCAGAACTGAACTGTGTTTATTCTGTTAGCAATAGTTTACTTCACTGGATGTGAATTACCTCTTTAATTGAACTGGTGTTTAATTGTTCAGGTATCAATCACATCAAAAACACAGTTTTTACCTACTGATTTCTCTCCGGTGAGATGAGACCGATAGATATCCATTTCCTGCCCTGGTCTTGGGTCTTTAATTCAATGTAAAGGCTTGATTTGTATTTATAAATGTATTTTCACACATTCATAGCAACTGAAGTCCTTGTGAGGTGTAGTCACTGTTGTGGGAGATATAGCAGTTGTACATCTCTAAGGCTCTATTTAGGACTCTGCTTCCCTGCACCAATTCTCCCATTTACCAATCCCACACAAATCCGGGAACTGCATCAACTCTCCCATTGAGTGTTATCCTGCCCCAGGTCTCCCACTGAGAAGTTAATGGCACCTGCATAAATTCTCCAATTATTGTTGCCCTGCATCAATTTCTTCCATTTTGTTGTTCCCTGATACACATCTTCCACGTACGGATGCCTTGCTAATTTTATTTCATTTAGTGATGCTCTGAACTGAATCTCCAATTTACCAATGCTTGCAACATTTCTTCTTTTTATTGATTCCCTGGCCTCGATTCCCCAATTTAGACATGCTCTGCTCCAATTTTCTAATACATTGGCACTCCCACAAATTTTCGAATGTAACGGCGTTGTGCACCAATCTCCCATTTATTGTTTCCCCCAAATCTCCCATTTATTCATATCCCTGTACCAATCCTTCCATTTACCAATGCCTGAGCCCGATTCTACCATTTAAGGGTGCGCTACTCTAATTCCCCCATTTACTGTTTCCATGCACCAATTCTCTAATTTAGCTTCACCCTGCACCAGCTCTCTCATTTCCTAATGGCCCGCACCAATTCTCCAATTCAGTGTTGCTGAGCGCCATTTCCCCCAATTACTGACGTCCTGAACAAGTTCTCCACTCAGTTTTGCCTTACCCCAATCCTCATACTGACTGATGTCCTCGCCCAATTTAGGGGTGCGCTACTCTAAATTTCCAAGAGGTAATGTCCTGTCCCAATTCTCCCATTTACTGCTAAACTGAAACTCTCCCATTTGGTTCTCACTGCATCAATTTGCCATTATTGGATGCTCTGTTCCAAATTCTCTGATTTCGATAAGCCCTTGCCCAATCCTTCCATTTAGTAGTTCCTTGCAATGATTCTCCAATTTTGTGGAGCACTGCCAGAATTCTAAGACTGAGTCAGAGACAAGTTGGACTGAAGTGTCTGTTTCCATGTTGTACATCTCTCTGATTGTATGACTGTTTATGACTCCGCTGCTCTGCACCATTTCTCCCATTTACCAATCCTGCACAAATCCTGAAACTGCACCAACTCTCCCATTGAGTATTATCCTGCCCAATTTAAAGGCACATGCATGAATTCTCCAGTTATTGTTGCCCTGCATCAATTCCTTCCATTTAACTGTTCCCTGATACACTTCTTTCACGTACGGATGCCCTGCTGAATTGTTTTCACTTAGTGATGCACTGAACTGAATCTCCAATTTACCGATACTTGCAACACTTTTTATTGATTCCCTGCCCCTATTCCTCAATTTAGACAAGCTGTGCTCCAATTTTCTAATATATTATTACTCACACAAGTTTTCCAAAGTAATGGCACTGTACACCGAATCTCCCATTTATTGATTCTCACTAAATCACCCATTTGCTCATCCCCCTGTACTAACTCTTCCATTTACAGATATCCGAGCCCGATTTACCATTTAAAGGTGCGCTACACTAATTCTCCCATTTACTGGTGCCATGCACCCATTTTGTATTTTGGCTCCACTGTGCACCAGGTCTTCCATTTTTTTATTCCTCTCCAACACTTTTCCAATTTACTAGTCTGCTGCCAGAATTCTCTAATCTTTGCGATTCCTGCATCATATCCACAAATTATCGATCCTACATATATGCTCCCTTTAGTGGTGATCTGCACCAATGCTCCCATGTCGTGGTACATTGTATTGAATCTCTACCACTAATCCTTTGCAACATTTGTCCTATTTACTGATTCACTGCCCGTGTTCTCCCATTTGCTCCAATTCTCGAAGTTATCAGCACCCTGCACCAGGTCTCTCATTTACTGATGCCCCACATCAATTCTCCAATTCAGTGTTACTTAGCACAATTTCGCCCAATTAGTGAAGTCCTGAACCAGTTCTCCTCACAGTGTTGCCTTACACCAATCCTCATACTGACTGATGCCCTCGAACAATTTAGGGTGTCCAACTCTAAATCTCCCATCAAGTATTGTCCTGCCCGAATTCTCCCATTTAGTGTTACACTGCCCCAATTCTCCCATTAACTGATGCCCTGTTACATTTCTCACATTTCGATAAGCTCTACCCCAATTCTCCCATTCAGTAGTTCCTTGCAATGATTCTCCAATTTAGTGGAGCGCTGCCAGAATTCTTTAATTGTGGCATGGACAAGTTAGAGCAAAGGATCTGTTTCTGTGTTGTACATCTCTATTTCCCCTATTTCCCAATCCTGCACACATCCTGGAACTGCACCAATTCTCCCACTGAGTGTTATCCTGCTCCAATTCTCCCACTTCAAATTTCAATGGCACCTGCATGAATTCTCCAATTAATGATGCCCTGCATTTTTTTTCATTTAGTGACGCACTGATCTGAATCTCCAGTTAACTGATACTTGCAACACTTCTTTTTATTGAAGGTAGAAGACAGAGGGTGTTGGGGAGGGTTGCTTTTCAGACTGGAGGCCTGTGACCAGCAGTGTGTCACAAGGATCGGTGCTGGGTCCACTGTTGTTTTGTCATTTATATAAATGATTTGGATGTGACCAGAGGACGAATGGTTAGTAAGTTTGCAGATGACAGTAAAATTGGAGGTGTCGAGGACAGTGAAGATGATTATCTCAGATTACAACGGGATCTTGATCAGATGGGCCTCTGGGCTGAGGAGTGGAAGATGGAGATTAATTTAGTCAAGTCTGAGGTGCTGCATTTTGGAGAAGCAAAAGAGAGCAGGACTTACACACTTAATGGCAAGGTACTAGGGATGTTGCTAAACAAATAGACCTGGAGTGCAGCTTCATAGATCGTTGAAATTGGACAAACATTTTGATAAGATAGTGAAGAAGGTGTTTGTCATTTTTGTCTTTATTGGTCAGTTAATTGTGTAAAGGAGTTGGGAGGTCATGTTGCGGTATTGGTTCGGCCACTTTTGGTATATAATGTGCAATTCTGGACTCCCTCCTATAAGAAGGGTATTGTGAAACTTTAAAGGGTTTAGAAAAGATTTACAAGGATGTTGCCAAGGTTGGAGGGTTTGTGCTGGAGGGTAAGACTGTATAGATTGAGATTATTATCCCTGGAGCGTCAGTGGCTGAGGGGGATCCTTATAGGCGTTCACAAAAACATTAAGGACCTCAAAAGGGTATAAAGGCAAGGTGATTTCCCTGTGGTGTGGGAGTCCAGAAGCAGGTGGCATATGTTAAAGTTGAGAGGGAAATATAAAAAGGACCTAAGGGGAACATTTTTCACGCAGAGGACACTGTGTGCATGAGCTGCCAGAGGAAGTAGTGGAGGCTGGTACAATTACAACATTTAAAAGGTATATGGGTGGGTGTTGGAATTAAAAAGGGTTCAGAGGAACATGGGCCAAATTCTAACAAATAGGATGAGATTGACATCGGATATCAGTTCAGCATGGATGTGTTGGACTGAATGATTTGTTTCTGAGCTTATATTGCTCTGAGTGGGTTGAGCTCCGGATTGTAGATTTATGAAGCAGAAAATAAAGTATGGTACAGAGTTAGACCGAGAAATCCTGCTGATCCCATCAGCTTTATCCTGTTTTCCTGATCCACCTCCTTCAATCAATGCATTTTTCCGATCCTCATTCAGAATTCCTGGAGCTCTGTAACTGACCAGGAACAACGTGTTGAAAGTCCTATTGCAGTCCACTCGAGGTACCTTTCCCACTGCCCTGCTCCCACGGCCTGCAATGCTGCAGACTGAGCAGACAACCTGAAGCACAATGATGAGCTCCTTCCAGCCCACGGCCCTCCTTCTCACTGAATGAAGACAATCACCAGAAACAGAATCCAGCTCTTGTTGGAGCCTTGAATACCTGACTCTGTCTCACTGAGTGAAGATTGGACTCAGAAACAGAAATGAAATCAACTTCCTATCTGCATTGTGTCACTCTTTAAGATCTCTGTGTGTCTGAGTTCAGGTCATTTGATTGGAGACTGTGGATAGTGGGTCCCCAGTGAAATGGAAAGAATGGTGGAGAAGCTCACTGAGGGACATCTCTCAAAGTGAGAGTCAGAAAGATGGTATTCCACATTGGAAGGGTTTAAGGGGAATTGATGGCTCAGAATAATGTTATCCAGATGTTTGTAAAACTTAGGAACTCTGATTGTTTTGAGGCTGGAGTTTATTTTGTCCTTGTGTAGATTTGACACATTAACCCTCCCTCCCCACCACTACAGAAGCTGTTGGAACTGTTCAGTGTTTCCAGCGGCTTCTGTAATTATTTCAGGTTCCTGACGGGAGCAGTCTCTCACTTTTCGAACAAAACAAACCCATCCTTGTGCTGTACCCAATATTTCAATAAGAAATGGGAAGCAGCAGAGGGGAAAGCTTCCGAGATGCCGAGCAATGCTGCCCGGTTCCACACTGCAATTCACAGGAACCATCGCCAGGAAACGCAAGGAGCAATCTGAAAGACCTGGTTATATCCCGGTGACTTTCCTTTAGAAAGCGATTTAAAAGCCGCAAGATTGCGATGGCCGGGAATCGAACCCGCGCCAACTGCTTGGAAGGCAGCTCTGCTCCCCACTATCCCACCATCCCCCTGCTCCCAGCTCCCTCCACATTCCAAACACACTTAACAAGGCCGTGATCATCACCAACTGGATTGGGGCTGAAATCCAAATCAGAAATTGCTGGGGAATCTCAGCAGGTCTGACAGAGTCTTAGAGTGAAGCGCTGTCTCCCCATCTCAGTCCCAAATAACCTGCCCCTTACCCTGAGAGGGTGGTAATCAAACCTGAATGAACTGCGGATGCTGTAACATTAACGCTGATTTCTCTGCACAGATGCTGCCCGACCTGCTGAGCTTTTCCAGCAACTCCTGAGACTGTGTTATTGTGTTTCAGATTCCCAGACCCATAGGATTAATTTCTCAGCATCTCCCCTCTCAAGCCTCTTCACAATCTGAGACATTCCAATGAAACCACCTTTTAATTTACTAGAATATCGACCCAATTTATTCAGATACTCAGCCCTGGAGCACACGGGTCCCAAATACTGAGCTTTATTTTGTGATTCATTAATGTGTTTGGATCATTGCCGCTGGGTCCCCACGGATTGCTCAGATATAATTGCTCTGGTGAAGGTGACGGTGAGTTATTGCCTTGAACTGCTGCCATTTATTTGGGGCAGATAAACCCACAATGATGTAAGGGAGGGAGTTCCAGGATTTCCAACCAATGGCACTTGTGGGACTGAGATGTTTTTCCAAGCCAGGGTGGGGGGGTGGCTTGATGTGGAATTGTCACCTGGTGGTGTTCCCGTGTATCTGCTGTGTTCAGCATTCCACATGATAGTGCCGTGGGTCTGGAAGCTGCTCTGGAAGGAACCTTGAGGAATTTCTACAGAGCATCTTGTCTCAGCTGAACTATCCCAGTCAGGCACATGAGCACTAATCCTGTAATCCAGCTCTGAGAATGTAATAGCAGGTGGGACCCACCCTGTCCCCCTAATGTGACCATGTTTGGGAAACCTCGGAGAGTCCAATCTCATTCATTCCATCTCGGCGTTTTTCCCCGTTTAAGATTGCTTTCAAAGTGCAACAGTGAGATGGCAGGGGTTCGAGCCTGGGTTAACTGCTGGGAAGGAGACATGTCCAACCCTTTCCCAGTAATTGGCAAACTATTCCCAAGGCCGTGATCAGGACCAATTGGATTGGGACTGAAATCCAAACAGAAACTGCTGGGGGAGCTCAGCAGGTCTGACAGCATCAGCATCAGATCCCTTCAGTTCTGAAGGATAATCCCTGGACTCTCGAGGTTCACTCGGATTTCTCCCACAAATGAGGCCACTCCCACTAATTCCCACCAGTAATTTCTGTGTTATCTGTCAGCTCTCCAGGATCTGCAGTTCCTTGTTTTAAATACAGTAGATGTTGACCAACCGAAGGGGATATTGGGTCAGGTGACGGTCTACCTCATTCATTGGGGCAGATGTCAAGGAGCATCTTAAACAGGAGAGGGATCGGGGGGGAATTGGAGCCGTTTAGAGAGAGAGTACAGAAGGTAAGACAGCTCAGCTCAAAGCACGGCACTTAATGCTGCCCCGATTAAAATATTGAAGATGGCAGAGGGGCAGATGAGCTGAGACAGGGTGGGAGCTGGGAGATATTGATGATGTGGAAGGACAGTGTGTGTATCTGATCACATTCTGTCAGTCTGACTAATAGCAGTCATTCCTGACACTGGATTCACTGAGGGGTGAAGGGTCAGTGAACAGAGCGGCCTGTCCCTGTTATTCTGTTCCTGACTCTCCAGCTCCCGCTCTGTTAGTGACCTCTCAGTCTCCCGGGAAATGGGCTGTTTCCCAATTGTGCTGGATTCCTGGCCTTTATCCTTGGCCGAGCTGAGAGTTGATGGTCTGAGGAATATCATTCCCAAATGACTCCTGTCCAAGATAATCCCGATTAATGTGTCTGTGTATCCTCCATTAATCTGTAAACATCATTGCTCAGGGCTGGAGGGACATGGATTGATGACATTGAGGATGTTATGAACCAGACCAAACTCCTCTGCCTTAAGGAAATGGTCTCGACCCCTTTTCCAGATTTCCTGAAGGGAAGTGTAAGGCGTTACAATGTGATTGGTCAAACTGCCAGGCCTGAATCAAAACACACTTTACTCCACACTATCGTTGTAACACAAACATAAGGAAGAAAGATTGGACAAACCGAACTCGATTGGAAACCTGAACTAAATGAAACGTTATTTAACTACTCAACAGCAACTGCTCAAATATAGTCACATTCCACAAACCACACAATCCTACTACCTGAAGAATGCTGTGAAAATTGAAAAGATTCAGAAAAGATTTATAAGGATGTTTGTAAAGTCAGTGTTTCTGATTGCTTTGAGGCTGGAGTTTAGAGTCACAGAGTCATAGAGATGTACAGCATGGAAACAGACCCTTCGGTCCAACCTGTCCATACCGACCAGATATCCCAACACATATCTGGTCCCACCTGCCAGCACCCAGCCCATATCCCTCCAAACCCTTCCTATTCATATACCTATCCAAATGCCTCTTAAATGTTGCAATTGTACCAGCCTCCACCACATCCTCTGGCAGTTCATTCCATACATGTACCACCCTCTGCGTGAAAAGGTTGCCCCTTTGGTCTCTTTTATATCTTTCCCCTCTCACCCTAAACCTATGCCCTCTAGTTCTGGACTCCTCGACCCCAGGGAAAAGACTTTGCCTCTTTACCCTATCCATGCCCCTCATGATTTTGTAAACCTCTATAAGGTCACCCCTCAGCCTCCGACATTCCAGGGTAAACAGCCCCAGCCTGTTCAGCCTCTCCCTGTAGCTCAGATTCTCCAATCTTGGCAACATCCTTGTCAATCTTTTCTGAACCCTTTCAAGTTCCACAACATCTTTCCGATAGGAAGGAAACCAGAATTCCATGCAATATTCCAACAGTGGCCTAACCAATGTCCTGCACAGCTGCAACATGACCTCCCTACTCTTGTACTCACTACTCTGACTGATAAAAGAAAGCATACCAAACGCCTTCTTCACTATCCTATCGACCTGCGACTCCACTTTCAAGGAGCTATGAACCTGCACTCCAAGGTCTCTTTGTTCAACAACACTCCCTAGGACCTTACCATTAAGTGGATAAGTCCTGCTAAGATTTGCTTTCCCAAAATGCGCACCTCAATTTATCTGAATTAAACTCCATCTGCCACTTCTCAGCCCATTGGCCCATTTGGTCCAGATCCTGTTGTAATCTGAGGTATCCCTTTTTGCTGTCCACTACACCTGCAATTTTGGTGTCATCGGAAAACTTTGGATGTTATGCTCACATCCAAATCATTTATGTAAATGACAAAACATTATTTTATCCTTGTGTAGATTTGACACATTAACCCTCCCTCCCCAACACTACAGAAGCTGTTGGAACTGTTCAGTGTTTCCAGCGGCTTCTGTAATTATTTCAGGTTCCCTGTTCAGGAATTGTCACCTGGTGGTGTTCCCGTGTATCTGCTGTGTTCAGCATTCCACATGATCGTGCCGTGGGTCTGGAAGCTGCTCTGGAAGGAACCTTGGGGAGTTTCTACAGAGCATCTTGTCTCAGCTGAAATATCCCAGTCAGACACTTGAGCACTAATCCTGTAATCCATCTCTGAGAATGTCATAGCAGGTGGGAGCCACCCTGTCCCCCTAATGTGGCCATGGTTGGGAAACCTCGGAGAGTCCAATCTCATTCATTCCATCTCGGCATTTTTCCCCGATTAAGATTGCTTTCAAAGTGCAACAGTGCGATGGCAGGGGTTCGATCCCGGGTTAACTGTTGGGAAGGAGACATGTCCAACCCTTTCCCAGTAATTGGCAAGCTATTCCCAAGGCCGCGATCAGGATCAATTGGATTGGGACTGAAATCCAAACAGAAACTGCTGGGGGAGCTCAGCAGGTCTGACAGCATCAGCATCAGATCCCTTCAGTTCTAAAGGACAATCCCTGGACTCGAGAGGTTCACTCGGATTTCTCCCACAAATGATACCCCTCCCACTAATTCCCACCAGTAATTTCTGTGTTATCTGTCAGCTCTCCAGGATCTGCAGTTCCTTGTTTTAAATACAGTAGATGTTGACCCACTGAAGGGGATATTGGGTCAGGTGAGGGTCTACCTCATTCATTGGGGAAGATGTCAAGGAGCATCTTAAACCGGAGAGGGATCAGGGGGGAATTGGATCCATTTAGAGAGAGAGTACAGAAGGTAAGACAGCTCAGCTCAAAGCACGGCACTTAATGCTGCCCCGATTAAAATATTGAAGATGGCAGAGGGGCAGATGAGCTGAGACAGGGTGGGAGCTGGGAGATATTGATGATGTGGAAGGACAGTGTGTGTATCTGATCACATTCTGTCAGTCTGACTAATAGCAGTCATTCCTGACACTGGATTCACTGAGGGGTGAAGGCTATGTGAACAGAGTAGACTGTCCCTGTTATTCTGTTCCTGACTCTCCAGCTCCCACTCTGTTAGTGACCTCTCAGTCTCCCGGGAAATGGGCTGTTTCCTAATTGGGCCGGATTCCTGACCTTTATCCTTGGCCGAGCTGAGAGTTGATGGTCTGAGGAATATCATTCCCAAATGACTCCTGTCCAAGATAATTCCGATGAATGTGTCTGTTTATCCTCCATTAATCTGTAAACATCATTGCTCAGGGCTGGAGGGACATGGATTGATGACATTGAGGATGTTATGAACCAGACCAAACTCCTCTGCCTTAAGGAAATGGTCTCGACCCCTTTTCCTGATTTCCTGAAGGGAAGTGTAAGGCGTTACAATGTGATTGGTCAAACTGCCAGGCTGGAATCAAAACACACTTTATTCCACACTATCGTTGGGACACAAACATAAGGAAGAAAGATTGGACAAACCGAACTCGATTGGAAACCTTAACAAAATGAACATTATTTAACTATAAACAGCAACTGTTCGGATATCGTAACATTCCATAAACCACACAATTCTGGTCTTTCTGCTATCGGGAGAATGGGGTGAAACTTGTAAAGATTCAGAAAAGATTTACAAGGATGTTTGCAGAGTCAGGATTTCTGATTGATTTGAGGCTGGAGTTTATTTTATCCTTGTATAGATTTGACACATTAACCCTCCCTCCCCACCACTACAGAAGCTGTTGGAACTGTTCAGTGTTTCTGTAATTATTTCAGGTTCCTGACGGGAGCAGTCTCTCACTTTTCGAACAAAACAAACCCATCCTTGTGCTGCACCCAATATTTCAATAAGAAATGGGAAGCAGCAGAGGGGAAAGCTTCCGAGATGCCGAGCAATGCTGCCTGGTTCCACACTGCAATTCACAGGAACCACCGCCAGGAAAAGCAAGGAGCAATCTGACAGACCCATTTTACCACAGAATGAAAGATTTATTTCCTCGATTTATCCCAGTGCCTTACCTTTAAAAGGCTGTTTACAAACCACAACACTGTGATAGCCGGGAATCGAACCCGGGTCAACTGCTTGGAAGGCAGCTCTACTCCCCACTATCCCACCATCACCCTGCTCCCAGCTCCCTCCCCATTCCCAAACACACTTAACAAGGCCGTGATCATCACCAACTGGATTGGGGCTGAAATCCAAACATACACATCCTCTGTATCTAACCCAGTGATGGAGCTATCCTGATTGAGTTTGATGTGAACAGGATGGGGGAATTGGGAGATTTAATCAGTACCTAACACCGAGCTCAAAATGGCCTGGGAATTTGAAATGCTGCAGTGTAGAGGGAGATTTACTCTGTATCTGACCCCATTCTCTACCTGTCCTGCGGATTTAAATGGGGACAGTTTAATGGGAGCTTTACGTTGTCAGGAACCCTGTGCTCCCTCTGCCCTGGGAGTGTTTGCTGGGAACACTGTCTAACCTCTGTGATATGGATCCTATGAAGATTGATGGGAGACAGTGTAAATGGAATTGTCAGGGTCCAATTCCTTCACGTGGATGAGAGAAGATGAGAAAAAATGATCCCAGTGGGACTGAAGGGTCAGTAACAGAATGAATACACCATTGGCTCAGAGAGAGTAGACAGGAGAGAGGGTCATGAGGGTTTCAGACTGGAGGGAGCTACAGGCACATACAAGTTGGGAACTGTTTTCAGTAAAAGGCAATTGATCCCAGGTCACTGCAGAGTGTAAGAATCTGATGCCTTTCCCTCACTATCCTCCTCCAATCCCTGGGAAGATCTGCTCCCACACCATGTTCCATCCTAACTGCTGACTGTGTTAGATACATTAATACATTGGGGATGGGCAGGGGGTGCTTTTAACCCTGGGATCTTGCTGTGTAACTTGCCTTCAAAATACTCTCGCTTCCCCTTTCAACTAATCTTTTCTCTCTTTTATCCCGAGGAACTTTGGAAAGCTGCAACGTGAAGATCCAAAATGTTCGAGTCCAGGAAAGAACAACCTCCAGAGGGGGAGCACGGGCCTGAGGCCTGAGGCCTGGTCGACAGTCTGCACCCCGTGGGGGCCCACAGTGAGTTGTGTGTTTATTTACCCCGAGGTTTAATCTCCTCTGGGGGACCCTGGGTTTTAGGGGCCTCTGGGTAACTGGCTCCTGTCAGATTGTGGCCCTGTCATTTTTAAAACAGATTTGAAGCCTGGGACTGAAGTATGTCAATTCCCAGGATCTGAGAGGCAGGACTGCCCTCGGGGGGAATTAAAACCCAAATGATCTGACCCTCTCTGAAGACGTCTCATAAAGTCAGAGTGATGTGGGTTATCGAGAGGGCAGGATGAGAAAATTCAACAGTGAGAGAAAGAGAGTGAGAGAAACACTTAAAAAAATGAAAGAGCTGGAGAAACAGAAGGGGAGAGAGAGGGAGAGGCATTTTGAGATTGTGAAGTCGCTGCAATGTTTGATTCTGGGGTGACAGGAAATAATTAAACTGAAGCAGCGTCACAGAGGGGGGAAATGATCAGAGTAATTAGCTGCTGCTGCATTGCAGCATGTGGGATCTTGCTGTGCACCAACTCCACCAATACTACCATTGCAGGCAGTGAGTGTTTTAGTCAGCTAACCTATCATTTCAAAATTTTTCCAAGGCTTTAGCATAAAAATGCAGCTCATTGCCCGATATATTTGTGTTTGGATGTTGCTGAGAGATTGTCTGTGTCACTGAGAGAGGAAAATCTGGGATCTTGCTGTGCAATCATTCTGTAATGATTTTCCTCTTTTCAACTAATGCTGTCTCTTTCCTCCCACAGGCCACTTGAAGATTCAAAGAGAGAAACTTTAAGATCAGGAGACCTTTGAACAACAGCTTTCTCCAGAGGGGACACGGTCCTGAGGCCTGGTTGATCGGCTGCACTGTGTGGGCGGGATTCTGTGTTTATTTATCTCAAGGATTAATCTCCTTTTGGGGATCCTGGGTTTTAGGGGCCTCTGGTTAATTGGCTCCTGTCGGATTGTGGCCCTGTTGGCTTTAAAACAGGTTTTAAGCCTGAGGTTAAAATAACCGGGGCCCTGGGATTTGACACAAACACATCAATCCCCAGTGAGTGTCTGACAGACAGGACTCCCACAAAGAGGGAATTAAAACCTTAAATGAGAAACTCTACCCAAAGACTTGTTCTAATATCAGAGTAATACTACTTGTGGGATCTTGCTGTGTCTCAAACCACCTACATTGCAAGAAGGGTGACCAAATGTGATAATCCCATAAATAAAGACCCAGGTTGGCCCAATCCCTGAGTATTTGGGAGGGGATCTCTCTCTCTCTCTCTCTCCCTCTCTCTCTCTCTATCCCCTCTCTCACACCCTCTCCAGCTTCTTTTGATGATATTTTAAACAAATAAAACCGTCCCACACACAGCAATGTGACTCGTGGGTATTTGAAGTGGGGGAGATGGAAATATTTTGCAGCACAAAATATTTTGTTTTTGAGACAAAGGTGTAAAAGAACACAAGATGCACAGAGAGAGTGTTTGTGGGAAGGAGGGAGTGATAGAGGGATAAGATGTGTCTTTGTAGCTGGTCTGGGAAAGGGAGACAGGATCTGGGAGAGGGGGGAGAGAACGGGGCTCTCCAATATCCCATCATCGCCCAGCTCCAATCACTTCCTTCTAGAAAGTACCATCCACAAAATTAAATCCTGGGATGGAGGTTTTTTTTAAAAAGAAAACAGGAGTCTCAAAGATATCCACAGTTTCTTGTTGGACAGAAAGTGAGATTGGAGCACATTCTGGAGCAGGAAGGGAGTACCCTGTGGGATCTCCCTGTGCGTCAATGGCCCACAGCATTGCTGGCACAGAGACTGCTGGGAAACTGTTTATCAGAGGGAATATTGTCAAATATAAATGTTGCAATCTTTTAAAAGGTAAGATAAAGATTACCATGTACAAGGTTAAATCAGAGAAAGGGAAAAAGGTTAGAGATGGAGAAGGGGAGGGTGGAGAGAGAGAGAGAGAGAGAGAGAGAGAGAGCAAGCGAGTGCATAGAGAAGAAAGAAAGTGGGAAGTGGTTTGAATTTGTCGAACAGCAGGATCTCTGTCATCCTGAAGCCAGAATTGAACCCTCAGCCAGCATCAGTGAAACACACAATCTGTCTGTGTTCCCACTGCTACTTGTGGGATCTTGCTGTGTCTGAAGGGACTGAAGGGTCAGTAACAGAATGAAGACACCATTGGCTCAGAGACAGGAGACAGGATAGAGGGTAATGAGGGTTTCAGACTGGAGGGAGCTACAGGCACATACAAGTTGGGAACTGTTTTCAGTAAAAGGCAATTGATCCCAGGTCACTGCAGAGTGTAAGAATCTGATGTCTTTCCCTCACTATCCCCCTCCAATCCCTGGGAAGATCTGCTCCCACACCACGTTTCACTGTTGACTGTGTTCGATATTTTGATACATTGGGGATGGACGGGGGGTGATTTTAAACCTGGGATTTTAAGCTTGCCTTCAAAATGCTCTCGCTCCCCCTTTCACGTGATCTTTTCTCTCTTCTATCCCGAGGAACCTTTGTTTGGAAAGCTGCAATGTGAAGATCCAGGAAAGAACAACCTCCAGAGGGGGAGCACGGGCCTGAGGCCTGAGGCCTGGTCGACAGGCTGCACCCCGTGGGGACCCACAGTGGGTTGTGTGTTTATTTACCCCGAGGTTTAATCTCCTCTGGGGGGGACCCTGGGTTTTAGGGGCCTCTGGGTAACTGGTTCCTGTCGGATTGCGGCCCTGTCATTTTTAAAACAGATTTGAAGCCTGGGGTTAAAGTAACTGGGGACTTGCGATTTAATACAAATATCTGAATCCGCAGAAAATGTCTGACAGACCAGACTCCCCAAGGAGGGAATTAAAACCTTAAATGCGAAACTCTCCCCAAAGACTTGTTCTAATGTCAGAGTAATGTGGGATGTGTACAGACCTGGGTAATCGAATGTGATAATCACATAAATAAGACACAGGTTGGCCCATTCAATTCAATTCCCGGAGTATCTGGGAGGGGATCTCTCTGTCTGTCTGTATGTCTCTCTCTCTCTCTATCTCTCTCTCTCTCTCTCTCTCTCTCTCCTCTGTCCCCTCTCTCACACCCTCTCCAGCTTCTTTTGTTGATATTTTAAACAAATAAAACCGTCCCACACACAGCAATGTGACTCGTGGGTATTTGAAGTGGGGGAGATGGAAATATTTTGCAGCACAAGGTGATTGTGTTTGAGACAACGGGGTCAAAGAACACAAGATACACAGAGAGAAAGTGGGGGAAGGAGGGAGGGATAGAGGGATAAGATGGAGGGGGGAAGGAGAGGAGGGGAGGGGGGGAAGGAGGGGGAGGAGGGAGGGTGGAAAGGAGAGGGGAAGGGGTGTAATGCGAGGTGGGGAAGGAGAGAGGGGTAAGGAGAGGGGGGGAAGGAGAGAGGTGGTGAGGAGAGGGGGGGAAGGAAAGGGGAAGGAGAGGGGATGAAAGTAGAGATGGAGTAAGGTGAGGGGGAAGCAGAGGGGGGAAGGAGAGGGTGGGAAAGGGGGAGAAGGAGAGGGGGGAAGGAGAATGGGGGAAGGGGGCGGTCAGAGAGAGGGTGAAAGTAGAGATGGGGTAAGGAGAGGGGGAAGAAGAGATGGGAAGGGGAGATATGGGAAGATATGGGAAGGAGAGAGAGGGGTTTGAGAGTCGGGGGAAGGAGAGCGGGGGAAGGAGAGGGGGTAGAAGAGGGGGAATGGGGTGAAGGTGAGTAGGGGAAAGGGGGGAAGTAGAGGGAGAAGGAGGGGGAAGGAGAGGGGCAAGGAGACGGAGGCAGAGAGTGGAGAGGAGAGATGTCAGAAGGAGTTGGGGGAAAGACTGAGGGAAAGAGTGTGGTAAGGAGAGGGGGGAAGGGTGGAAGGAGGGGGGGAAGGGCGAATGGACAGGGAGTGAAAGAGAGGGGGAGGAGGGTTGTCAGAAGGAGATAGAGTGAAGGGGGGGCGAAGGAGAGGGCGAACGTAGATGTGGGGAAGGAGAGGGTGGAAGGAGAGAGGGGGGACGTAGAGAGTGGGGAAGGACAGAGGGGAGGAAGGAGTGAGGGGAAGTAGCGAGGGGGGGAAGGAGAGGGTGGGGAAGGACAGAGGGGAGGAAGGAGCGAGGGGGGAAGGAGAGGGGCAAAAAAGAGGGGAGGGAAGGGGAGAGGGGAAGGAGAGAAGGGGGAAGGAGAGACCGGAATGAAGGGGGAATTAGAGAAGGGGAAAGGAGAGAGTGGGGAAGGACAGAGGGGTAGAAGGAGCAAGGGGGGAAGGAGACGGGGGCGAATGAGAAGATGGGGAAGGGGAGAGGGAAGGAAGGGGAAGGAGAGAGGGGAGAAGGAGAGAGGGAAGGAGAGGGAAGGAGAGGGGGGAAGGAGAGAGGGAAGGAAGGGGGAAGGAGAGAGGGGAGAAGGAGACGTGGGGAAGGAGAGGGGAAAGGAGAGGGGGGAAGGAGAGAGG
Organism: Chiloscyllium punctatum; assembly: GCF_047496795.1. NCBI lineage: Eukaryota > Metazoa > Chordata > Chondrichthyes > Orectolobiformes > Hemiscylliidae > Chiloscyllium > Chiloscyllium punctatum. The sequence goes on along the minus strand of NW_027310214.1, from coordinate 5,188 downwards.
ATAAGGAATGGGGAAAGAGAGAGGGAGAAGGAAGAGGGAAGGAGAGGGGGAAGGAGAGAGGGGGCAAGTAGAGAGTGGGGAAGGACAGAGGAGTGGAAGGAGCAAGGGGGGAAGGAGACAGGGGGAATGAGAGGAGGGGGAAGGGGAGAGGGAAGGAAGGGGGGAAGGAGAGGGGGGAAGGAGAGAGGATAAGGAATGGGGAAAGAGAGAGAGGGAGAACGAAGAGTGAAGGAGAGGGGGAAGGAGAGAGGGGGAGGAGAGAAAGGGGAAGGAATGGGGAAGGAGCGAAGGTGGAAGGAGAGAGGCGGTAAAGGAGAGAGGGGAAGGCAGGGGGAAGGAGAGAGGGGAGAAGGGGAGGGAGGAAGGAAGGGGGAATGAGAGGGGGAGAAGGAGACGGGGTAAGGAAGGGGAAAGGAGAGAGGGGAGAAGTAAGAGTGGAGAACGAGAGGGGGAAGGAGAGAGGCGGGAAAAAGGAGCAAGGAAGGGGGAGGAGGGAGGGGAAGGGGAGGGCAGAAGGAGAGAGGGGAGAAGGAGAGAGGGGAGAAAGAAAGGGGGGGAAGGAGAGAGGGGAGAATGAGAGAAGGGAAGGAGAGGGGCAATGAGAGAGGGGAGAATGAGGTGGGAAAGGAAGGAGGGAGAAAGAGAGATCAGAAGAAAGGGGAAAGGAGAGACGGGAAAAGGAGAGAGGGGAAGGAAGGGAGAAGGAGAGAGGGGAGAAGGAGGGGGTAAAGGTAGGGGGAAGGAGACAGGGGAGAAGGAGGGGGGGTAAATGAAGGGGGGTAGGAGAGAGGGGAAGGAAGTGGGAAGGAGAGGTGGAGAAGAGAGAGGTGGGAAGGGGAGAGAGAGAAAGGACAGAGGGGAAGAACTGGCGAAGGAGAGAGGGGAGAAGGAGATAGGGGAGAAGGAGACAGGAAGGAGAGGGGCAACGAGAGAGGGGAGAAGGAGGGGGGTAAAGGAAGGGGAAAGGAGACAGGGAGAAGGAGAGAGAGGAAGGAAGGGGGGAATGAGAGAGTAGAGAACGAATGGGGGAAAGGGGGGGAGAAGGAGAGGGTGAAAGGAAGGGGGGAGGAGAGGGGGGGGAAGGATAGAGGGGAGGGAAAGCAGGGGGCAGAATAGAGGACAGAAGGAGAGCGGGGAAGGAGTGGGAGGAGAGAGGGGAGAAGGAGAGGGGGTAAGGGAAGGGAGAAGGAGAGGGGGAGGAGTGGGGGAAGGAGAGACGGGAGAAGGAAAGGGGGGTAAGGAAGGGAAGGAGAGAGGGGACAAGGAGAGAGGGGGAAGGAAGGGGGAAGAAGATGGGGAGAAGAAGGGGGGAAGGAAGGGGGAAGGAGATGGGGGAGGAAGGGGGAAGGAGATGGGGAAGGAAGGGGGAAGGAGATGGGGAAGGAAGGGGGGAAGGAGATAGGGGGGAAGGAGAGGGGTGGAAGGAAGGGGGGAAGGAGATAGGGGAGGAGATAGTGGGAAGGGAGATGGGGAGGAAGGAGAGGGGAAGGAGATGGGGGGGAAGGAAGATGGAAGGAGATGGGGGGAGGAAGGGGGAAGGAGATGGGGGAAGGAGATGGGGAAGGAGGGGGGAAGGAAGGGGGAAGGAGATGGGGAAGGGGGCAAGGAAGGGGGGAAGGCGATAAGGGGGGAAGGAGGGGGCAAGGAGATAGGGGAGGGGGAAGGAAGGGGGGAAGGAGAGGGGAGGAAGGAGATAAGGGGGAAGGAGAGGGAGGAAGGAAATAGGGGGAAGGAGAGGGGGGAAGGAAGGGGGAAGGAGATGGGCAAGAAGAAGATTGGGGGGAGGAGATGGGGGGAAGGAGATGGGGAAGGCGATGGGGGGGAAGGAGAGGGGAGGAAGGGGGGAGGAGGAGATGGGGGGAAGGAGGGGGAAGGAAGGGGGAAGGAGATAAGTGGGAAGAGATAGTTGGGAAGGAGATAGCGGGTAGGAGATAGGGGGAAGGGAGATGGGGCAAGGAGATAGGGGGGTAGGAGAGGGAAGGAGATGGGGGAAGGAGATGGGGGAAGGAGATGGGAGAAGGAGGGGGAAGGTAGGGGGGAAGGAGATGGGGAGGGAAGGAGGGGAGAAGGAAGAGGGGAAGGAGGGGGTGGGAGGAAGGGGGAAGGGGGGAAGGAAGGGGGAGAGAGAGAGAGGGGAAGGGGATGGGAGGGTGGAAGGTGAAAGGAGAGTGGGGGGAAAGGAGAGGGGGCAGGAAGGGGGACAGAGGGAGGGGGAGGGAAGGAGAGGGGAAGGAGAGAGGGGGGAAGGAGAGGGGGGAAGGAGAGGGGGGAAGGAGAGAGGGGGAAGAGAGAGGGGGGGGAACGAAGGGGAAGGGGAGAGGGGGAAGGGAGAGGGGATAGGGAAGGGGGAAGGAGAGGGGGGAGAAGGAAGGAGATGGGGTAAAGGAAGGAGAGGGGAGTGAAGGAGAGGGGGGAAGGAAGGAGAGGGGGGAACGAAGAAGATGGGGGAAGGGAGAGGGGGGAAGGAAGGGGGAAGGAGAGAGGGCTAAAGGATAGGGGAAAGGAAGCAGATGGGGGGCAAGGAGAGGGGAAGGAGGTGGGAAGGAATGAGGGGGGAGGAAGGAAGGGAGGAGGAAGGAGGGGGGAGAGTGAGGGTGGAAGGCAGGAGATGGGGGAAGGAGAGGGGGGAAGGAAGGGGAAGGAAGGATGGGGGAAGGGGGGGCAAGGAAGGAGTTGGGGGAAGGAGAGGGGGAAGGAAGGGGGAGGAAGGAGATGGGGGAAGGAAGGAGATGGGGGGAAGGAGGGGGAAGGCAAGAGATGGGGGAAGGAGAGGGGAAGGAAGGGGGGAAGGAAGCAAGGGGTAAGGAAGGGGGGAAGGAAGGAGATGGGGGAAGGAAAGGGGGGGAGAAGGGGGAAGGGAAGGAGATGGGAGTGAAGGGGGGGCGATGGAAGGAGAGGGGGGAGGAAGGAGATGGGGGGAAGGAAGGAGATGGCGGGGGAAGGAGGGGGGGGCGAAGGCAGGAGATGGGGGAAGGAGAGGGGGAAGGGGGAGGAAGGAGGACGGAAGGAGTGGGGGAAGGAAGGGGGGAAGGAACGAGATGGTGAGAAGGAGGGGGGGAAGGAAGGGGGAAGGAGAGGGGGTGAAGGAGTGGGGAGGAAGAAAGGGGGGAAGGAGAGAGGGAGGAAAGAGAGGGGGAAGGAGAGAAGGGGAAATGAGAGGGGGGAAGGAAGGGGGAAAGAAGGGGGGAGGAGAGGGGGGAAGGAAGGAGATGGGGGGAAGGAAGGTGATGGGGGGAAGGAGGGGGGGAAGGGGGGAAAGGAAGGAGATGGGGGTGAAGGAGAGGGGGAAGGAGAGGGGTCCGGAATGAAGGAGATGGGGGGAGAAGGGGAGGGGGGAAGGAGAGAGGGGGAGAAGGAAGGAGAGGGGGGGTGTAAGGGGGGCGAGGAAGGAGATGGGGGGGAGGAAGGAGATGGGGTGAAGGAGGAGGGGAAGGAAGGAGGGGGAAGGAAGAACGGGGGAGGAAGGAGGGGGGCAGGGAAGGAGGGGGGGAAGGAGGAGATGGGGGAAGGAGAGGGGGGAAGGAGGGGGGAAGGAAGGAAGGGGGGAAGGAAGGGGGAAGGAAGTAGAAGGGGGAAGGAAGGGGGAAGGAAGGAGATGGGGAAGGGAGGAGATGGGAGGGAAGGAAGGAGATGGGGGGTGAAGTGGGGCGATGGAAGGAGAGAGGGTGAAGGAGGGGGGAGGAAGGAGATGGGGGAAGGAAGGAGATGGCGGGGAAGGAGACGGGGCGAAGACAGGAGATGGGGAAGGAGAGGGGGGGAAGGAGGGGGGAGGAAGGGAGGGACGGAAGGAGAGAGGGAGGGAAGAGAGGGGGGAAGGAGAGATGGTGGAATGAGAGGGGGGAAGGAAGGGGGAAGGAAGTGGGGAGGAGAGAGGGGAAGGAAGGAGATGGGTGGAAGGAAGGTGATGGGGGAGGGAGGGGGGAAGGGGGGGAAGGAAGGAGGTGGGGTGATGGAGAGGGGGAAGGAGAGGGGGCAGAATGAAGGAGATGGGGAGAAGGGGAGGGTGGAAGGAGTGAGGGGGAGAAGGAAGGAGAGGGGGGGTGTAAGGGGGAGCTAGGAAGGAGATGGGGGGAGGAAGGAGATGGAGTGTAGGAGGGGGGGGAAAGTAGGATGGGGGAAGGAAAATCGGGGGGAAAGAAGGAGGGTGGCAGGGAAGGATGGGGGAAGGCAGGAGATGGGGGGAAGGAGAGGGGGGAAGGAGGGGGGAAGGAAAGGGGAAGGAAGTAGAGGGGGAAGGAAGGGGGAAGGAAGGAGATGGGGGGGAAGGAGAGGGGGTGAAGGAAGTGGGAAGGAAGGAGATGGGGAAGGAGAGGGGGGAAGAAAGGAGATGGGGAGAAGAAAGGAGAGGGAGTTGAAGGAGGGGGAGGAAGGAGATGGGGGAAAGAAGGAGATGGGGGAGAGAAAGGAGAGGGAGTTGAAGGAGGGGGAGGAAGGAGATGGGGGAAAGAAGGAGATCGGGGTGAGGGGGGGAGGCAGGAGATGGGCAGAAGGAGAGGGGGGATGGAGGGGGGAAGGAAGGGGGAAGGAATGTGAGGGGTAAGGAAGGAAATGGGGGAAGGAGAGGGGGTAGTAAAGAAGGGGGGGGAGGAGATGGGGGAAGGAGGGAGGCAAGGAGATGGGGAAGGAAGGAGATGGGGAGGAAGGGAGGAAGGAGTGGAGGAAGGAGATCGGTGGAAGAAGGAGATGGGGGGAAGGAAGGAGAGGGGGCAAGGGGGGGAACGAGGGGGGGAAGGAGAGAGGGGGAATGAAGGAGATGGGGGGAAGGAGGGGGGAAGTAGGGGGGGAAGGGAAGGGGGGGCAGAAGGAAGGAGAGGGGAGAAGAAGGAGAGGGGTGGGAGGGAAGGAGGGGTGGAAGGAAGGAGAGGGGCTGAAGGAGGGGGAGAGGAAGGAGATGGGGGGAATGGAGGAGATGGGGAAGGCGAGGTGTGGAAGGAGGGGGGGAAGGAAGGGGGAAGGATGGAGGGGGAAGGAAGGGGGAAGAAAGGAGATGGGGGAAAGGTGGGGGAGGAAGGAGAGGGGGAAGGAAGGAGATGGTGGGAAGGAGAGGAGGGCGAAGGAGGAGGGAATAAAGGGGGAAGGTAGGAGAGGGGAAGGAAGGGGGAAGAAATGAGGGGGGGGAAGGTAGGAGGGGAGAAGAAGGAGAGGGGGGAAGGAAGGAGAGTGGGGGGAGGAAGGAGAGGGGGGAAGG